>NC_057808.1:241301909-241386321 GCF_018294505.1 Triticum aestivum | reverse complement strand
ATGCAATGTGTGTGAAATAGAGTCCTGGATATATCATATATATAGAGGGGGCGATCCACGAGAAGAGAGTGGAGGTATCATCGACTTGAGGTGTCCATAGAATCGAAGAGAGGGATGATGTGTGTGTGTGTGTGCGCGCGGTCGATAAAGAGTGCCATCGAATTTGTGTGTGCCCACGTCAAAGATATAGAGTGGCTGGCCTACTAGAACGAGAGAGGGGACAGGTGCAGTTTGTCTCTGTGGCATGCATACCTACCTACAGCGCTCGACTATCGGTGTGTGGTGGGGGGGGGAGGGAGGCCTAATTAACTATAGAGGTATAATGGCTGGTATATGTGTGGAGGAGGAGAGGGGCCTACCTCATGTATTAAGGGAGATCGATCTACCTCATGTATTAAGGGAGATCGATCGGCATCCATGCATATGTGTAGGAGAGGAATAAGGTTGGGAGAGAGACAGAGCTAGAGTGTTGGAGGGGGTGCTAGTGGAGTTGCTTCTAACAAATGGTGGGATAGGCTTGCTAGACAACTGGAGGGCACGCCTGCAATATCAATAAGAGAGGGGATGGCTGCCTGTCTGTGCACGTGCGTGTGAGAGACGGGTCAGGAGGCATGCATGAATGATGAGGGGGGACGATATGGCTGTGGTAAGCAGACATAACTACATAGGAAGATCAATCGTCCTTTGTCAGAGAAAGGAGAGACGTAACTTGTGAGGTACGTCGATCGATGGGGGGGGATAGTTAAAGTCGACCTAGGTATATGTTGGGAGATCGATCGGTATACATGCATGTGTGTGTTAGAAGCAAATGAGGCACGGGGAGAAGGATAGAGAGAGAGGGATGCATCTAGGAGGTGGTGCGAGAGTCATACTATATCGAGGGGGAAGGAGTGTGCGAGTACGATATCGATGAAAAGAGTGGTGGGAGTGAGGCATGGACGGTGATAAGAGAAGATGGGAAGCTTGTGTTTGTGCTAGGCACACCTTGCTAGAGAGGCATATCGATCGATGTGTGCCGTAAATAAGGAGCTGGGAGGGCCTACACACACCGTGGGTGAACGATCTGAAGTGAAAAGACGAATTTGCGCAATGGAGCTAGAGAATGCTGAGGGAGGGTGAGAGGGATGTGGGCGTGTGCATGCACGGGAGAAAGTTAGCGCTAGCTAGCTACAAAGATAAGAGGATTGTGTGGGTGTAAAAGACGAAGAGATCATACTTCATTATAAAAAGCGAATTTGGATATTTGAAGAATTTATCATAGTGTTTTAAACCGACGCATGTGTGAATATATATAACGGTGATACACATGGTGTGGTTATGAACATGTTATACTACATATAATATATTTTATCTCTACTCTTATAAAAAACGGAGTTGTTGATGATGGTGTGCCTGCCATCCTGCAATATAGGCCGTCCGATTTATATCTGACGGATAGGAAGGAAACTATGGCAATTTTGAAAAAAGATACCCACACCCCTCTCCATATTTGCAAATTAGGCCTCCCCTTGATCATGTTGATGTTCTGTGGAACGCATGGGCATCTTGCTAGTACTACGTATAATATATAGAACATTGATCATAATTTGGGGTAATGTGTAGCTTTTGCAGCTCAGGTCTAAATACTTGTCATAATGTAGGGGGCGGGGCACTATACTATGTGTGATAAACACAGTGTACACGTATGGAACATGGTTTAGATTATGAATATATAGTTAGTACATCAAATGTACTATTATTTGGAATCAACATCAAGTGTATTCAAAAAATAGAATTCGAATTCATGTAGTACACATAGTTCATATCCATCTCTATAGTAATCATGTGGTGTGTTATTAAGGTAATACACGAATGATGGTTGAAGTTGGCAACAATCATGATTGTAGATTCTTATTGAAATAGAGAAACAAATTCAAATTCAGTTCGAATTGCAGCGGTAGTATAGACATTTGGAATGCACTAAAATGTTGGTATGAGTAGGTTACATGCATTATACAGCAAGCGAAAAAATTTAATTGGACATAACATGGATTCATACTCCCTCCTTCCATCTATATAGGGCGTAATGCGTTTTTTAAGACCGCCTTTGACTATTGACAATATTAATAGTAGATGACATGCACAATGTGAAAATTATATCATTGAAAGAACCTTTCACAGACGAATTTAACGGTGTGCTTTGTGTAAGTTGAATGTCATATATTATTGCTCTAATATTTGGTCAAAGTTAGCATCGAAAAACGCATTAGGCCCTATATAGATGGAAGGAGGGAGTATCTTTGAATAGCATTTTTATAGTAAAACGGGGCAAGACTCTCTCTTTGTGTGGTGTGAATAGTTTTATTTTTTTCGTTTTATTTTGGTTGAGGGAAGTGCTAATTGATTTGGTACGTACAAGTACAATATTACACGTTAGGCTTGTCCCTAAAATTCAACCCCGCGCCTTGTTATATCCCGAAAATTCAGATATCGTGCTCCCAAAACTGGCGCCTTCACAACCCGCGCCTTGCTATCCCGAAATTACAACGCGCGCGAAAACTCCCTCCAGCTGCCAAATCCCAACAAGCGAAATCCCCCTTCTAACCCTGAGCCGAAAGGGCCGCTAGTTCAAATCGGTGGGGGGTACTTTTGTAACACACCCTACATTTTGGACAAGCGCGTCCCTAAGTCATGATTCAGCCCCTCCCATCGCCTCCTTTTTGCCATTCGAAATCCCAGGCCGCCATAACCTCTCCGCTCCAGTCGCGAAACCTCACCCTCCTCCGTCCGCCACCTCACCGCTGCCCAGCCGGAGCCTCTTCCCTGACGACGTCGTCCACCGCAATAGCTCAACGTCCCTCGTCCATCTCCCCGGATGAGGATCTGTCGTCCATCTCGTTGTCCCACCGGTTCAGCCGCCCCGTCCTCCACCTCCAAGGAGCTGCTCCAATGATCGCCTCGTCTATCGCGGCTGCTCCATCCCCACAGCGCCGCCTTAACCTGCTCCACCAGAACCGCAACATCCTCACCGACTCCTCGGACGAAGCCGAGGCCTACTCGGCGCCACCAAAGAGGTTGTACACTCATCGCATCGCACCTTCTCCTTAGCTCGACCTCCTGGCGCTGACGGTGCTCCATCCCGCACCCCCATGGAGCAGCTACCTTGAAGCCGGCGTTGCGGGCGACATCTCCACGGCGGTTATCCCCCAGTGCGAGGCCCCTTCGGCGGCGGCGGCCGTACCAGCCGGATTTGTTGCTGCTGCTCCGGCTCTCGCTTGCTCGCTCGCGCTGCTGCTGCTGCTCCGGCTCTTGCTCGATCGCTCGCTCGCCCAGCTGCTGCTGCTCCAGCTCTCGCTCGCTCGCTCACGCTGCTGCTGCTGCTCTCCCCCTCGCTCGTGCTGCTGCTCTGCTCTGATTTAGCTACACTTCAGTCGACTGAATCGACTTTTGGGTCAGTCGATTTTCAGGGGGTGGGGGGCTCGCCGGAGTTAAGGAAGAACCACCCGCAGCGGGGACGGGGGCTCGCCGGAGAGGTACCCCACTACCATCTTAGGGTTCAGGGTGGGGGCGGGGGGCCTATAGGGCTGGCCGGGGCGGCAGTGGGGAGTTGTTTCGGGGCGGCGAGGCGGCGCTGGGTGGTTCGCCCGGTGGTGGCTGGCGGCTCAGGGGGGTGCAGGTTGAAGATGAACCGCAGGCCCTCCCTAAACTACATGTCAAGTGCCTCTCTGCTACCATTGCGTTCAGTTTCGACAGTAACATTCAGATTCCACAGTAAATTTCAGTTTCGACAGTTAAGTTCAGAGTCAACAGTTTTTACCTCATCTGTTGTAGTCAGGTGGTTTTTGGTGATGTGAGTTTTACATCTATTTTACATCATCTATTGGAGATGCTATTAGAATCCCACTTGAGATTGACGATGTCTGTCTTGTGCTGCTTCAGCCTTGACGTCTTACGGCTCACCGGGGCTGCTCCAATGACAGAACGATCCATCACAACAGAGCAGTGCCCTGGACGCCGTCTACAGATTCCTCATATCTTCCTCCACACCTCCGACAGCCACCTCTGCCTCAACTGCTTCAGCGACCAACCCAATGATGCCGAGGTCGACACGGCTACGACAAAGAGGTTGTACACTTGTTGCATCACTTATTACTATACATTCATGTCGATCCATTAGGGCTATTTTGGTTCAACGGAAAAACATAGCAATAGGGAATTTTCCAATGGCACTCTACTATTCAGTTATTCATGCATTTTGTTGAAAGGAATGAAGCAAAACATCCACCTGGACCTACTTTTCAAAATCCTATGCATGAAAAGAAGACCAAGTGCATTAATGGCAGAATAACATTCTAACTGTACACGCTTTCATATGGTTTCACTTTATTTTGGCCATGTTTCTTTGCATTCCTCTGCTCTTCCAATTCTTGTAAACCAAACACTCAAGTTGACAAAAATCCTGTGTTTACAAATGCTCTGTTTACCATGTGCATTCCTATCCTATTCCGGTGTTTTTCCTATCCCTGCGTTTTTAGAATCATGCAAGCCAAATGAGCCCTTACAGAATTACCTTAGTTATAGGTAGGTGTCGAAGGGAACTTTGTGTGGTTTGTCCTGCTCCTGCCGCGACGTCGTCCACCTCAACTGAGCTACTCCATCGACAGAAACATCCACGAAACCAGACATCACGACTCCTGACCGTCTTTCGCCGCCTCAGATCTCCTTCCCTGCCGCCGGCACCCACCGCAATGGCATCACCATCATCGACTCAGCAGATGAACCTGAGGAGTACATGGGTCCACAAGAGAGGTCGCACTCTTTTGTTTCTGCTTATGTTATGCATTGCTTAAAATTACCTGCTACTTTATCGTCCTATTCACCTCTTGGAATCCAAGTCAGGTCCAAATTAATGTTCAAACTTGAGTTCTAAATTAGTTGTGGGGCACATATCGAGGAAGCAATGAATAGTATCTCTGTCTAATATCTGGTTCACCTAGGGTATGCCTATGTTGTTCATCTTGGGTGGGAAACAAATAGTAAAGCAATCATCATCTGTCTTTTTATTAAATTAAAGCAATCATCAGCCTGCTATCATTATTTTTGGATCCATCCACTGGTTGTTACCATCACTCTAAATTTCTGCATGCTCTCCTTACATAATCTCACCATATTTTTTGTGTGTGCATGTCAGATATTGTACACAGTCATGCTGAACATGTAGAGAAAAAGAGAAGAGTTTTGCGCGGCAATACAATGTCATGCAGACATTGCTCCATGGTGGGTTCAATGGCAAAACCTCCCCACCCCTCTCCAGATTGTAATCCAGAGGAAGGTATCTGTTCTGAGGCAGATTCAGACGCCGTTGACCACTCCTATTTACCCCCCAAGGTGTTTGCTCTACCTTGGCATGATGATGTTAGTCATATCATGCATATGTTGCCTTGCAGTGCCTACTTTTGACATCATATATGTCATTTGCTTAGTTTAGACATGTTCTGTAATGCCGCCTGTTTAGTTTCTATATCATATATGGGAATTATGCAGTCTCATGTCTTTTAGCCAGCCATAATATACGTGCAATGTGCAATGCCATCCTGTTTAACCAGGCATCATATATTTGAATGATATCTTGCCCATCCTTTTCTTCATTACATTTCCATTTGTCGACAATGTTTGTACATTAAACTACTTGTCGTGGAATTGTCACGGCAGATGTCCTAGTGTGAGGACTTAGTCGTGAGGCCAACGCATCTATGTGGTAGCTTGAGAGGGGTTGAGCGGAATCGAGAGACGCAACACAAGACAAGGATTTAGACAGCTTCGGGCCCCGGGAAACATCATCCGGTAACAACCCTACATGCTGTTTGTGGCTAGGTCTCATTATCATCACGAGAGAGTCGCCGGTAAACCGGCTCTTTGTGTCTAGCCCTAGAGATTATTTCTTCTTTCTTGTCCCTCTTTGGGGAGCCCTGCCCCTCCTTATATAAGTTGAAGGAGCGGGTTACATGTGGAGTCCTATTAGGATTAGGACTAGTCTACCTTCTAATACAAACCGGATACAAGTCCGGGTCTTAACTCCTTGTAAGGTAATTAAATATTCCTTATGCCTTTGCTTGTAAACCGGCCCACCATAGTATGAACCGGCCTTCTGGGCCTTGAGCCTTGTCATTCGTCTAGCCCGTCCGCCGGGTTACCAGTGAGTCGCCAAGTCTGGCCGGGTTATGCCGCGGGGTATATCCCCGACATTAGCCCCCAGTTTAATTTGGATTTATCCATGTTAAACTGATATGCAACATAAACACAAGAACAAATTTGGCGGGTTGTGCTTCGGTTTAAATATTCTTAAACCGGCACTTGATCATCCTTAATTCCTTGTCATTTCTTCCTTCTCAAAAATCCGAGTCAATATACCAGCTTCATAATCAATTTGCTTGCAGAAGATATTTTGTAAATAAAGAATCCATTTGAATCGGCCTTCAATGCTCTGATTTGACAAAAATATTGGTCTTCAAATATTCAACTGATATCAGCCGGTTTGAAAATGTAGAACTTGCCGGTTTATCATTGCCAAAACTGCCGGGCTATAAAAACTGATGATCCCGGGTCATGACCGTTTATGGACGCCGGGTTATGATTGTTGCCAACACCGGGTCACACAATTAATCTTCCTGATTTGCCCAAAACTAAGAATTTGAAGATGTTCCTCCTTTATATGCATATTACCTGTAGCCCCCAAGTCTTAAGAGGAGAACATAGTAATAGCTTAAGACTTGTTTCAATATAAATGTTGCAACCTTGAAGAAATCCAGATTGTTCATCTCAGTCACTAGTCACAACTGAATCTTCCATATTATGTAGCCCCCAAGTGCCGGGTTGTCATGCTTGCAGCAACCTGGGACTTGTAAGCGCCTGATGCTCAAAAATTTCAACCAGTGTAGCCCCCAAGGGCCGGGTCATTATGCAATAATGAGCAGGGACTTTATAAATATGATCATGTAGATTGAACAACAACTAGTAGCCCCAAAGGGCCGGGTTAGTAAGATAATATTGAGCTGGGACTTTGTATATACTTCGTTGAAAAGAACAACATATGATGTAACCCCCATCACGGGGCTTGAACCCACGCCCAGAAGGTTAAGAGCTTTGTGCTTTACCAACTGAGCAGTGGACCCTTCAATATAATGGATTAAGACTTGTGTACCTTGAATTATTGACAGGAGCAATTGGTAGCCCCCAAGGGCCGGCTCATTACAATGTGATGAGTCGGGTCTTCAATAAAGTGAGAAAAAATGACTTTGCATTAGCCCCCAAGTGTCATGGTGCATGCTTGCAGCGACACGAGACTTGCATATTTGATATAATCTCAACTTTGAATAATGTAGCCCCCAAGTGTTGGGTCGTAAGCCTGCAGCGACTCGAGACTATTTCCTCCATTGTAGAATAAATCATATCCATTGATAAAATAATACCCATTGCGCTGAAGCGACTTTGAAAACCTCAATCATAATATTGGTTATTGATAACCATAATAAAAATCCAGCCATGTTTGGCTATTAAAGATTTGAATAATATAACCTGGTTTGAAAACGGTTCCTACAATATAAACAAGTATATCCATGCAGATATGATGTATGCTATGATGATGTAATGATGATGCAATGTATGATGCAATATATGATGATGTATGTGAATGATAACAAAATACTTCAATGAAACTAGCATGATAGCCATTGGAGTATCCTCGCTTTCTGTAAGCCGGCTCTCACATGACCCAATCGATGTTTTAACCTGGATAAGTTCAGGGTCTTGTTTAAAGATTGACTTATCGAGAGTACACGAGGTCGGAGTAGCATCATGTAAACAGGCAGGTTTAACCAAGTTTCAATGAAGGCGGCTTAGTAGCCTGGGTTCATCCTCGCTATCTGTAAGCCGTGCCCTCACATGACAAACCAGCGTTTTAACCTTAACGAGTTCAGGGTCTTGTTTTAAAGATTGGCTGTTAAGAGTTCGCCGGGCCAATCAGGATTACCTGATGAAGAAACAACTGGCATACAGGCAGGATGACCCGGAAGGGTTATGTCCTCTTTGGTGAGTACACCTATGTTTGAACAAGATAACCCAGTCAAGAGGGTAGTAACGCTATGTTCTCTTTGGTGAATACACCTATGTTTGAATAGGAAGCCCCCAAGTGACATATTCGGTCAAGAGGGTAGTAATGCTATGTTCTCTTTGGTGAATACACCTATGTTTGAACAGGAAGCCCCCAAGTGACATATTTGTGAGCTGTGCTCGCCGGGTACCTATGTTTGAGTTGTGTTGTGCATCCAACTCTCTTTGGTCCCTGTAATTTTTCTGAGAACTCAAACTTGCGAGAGATTAATTCTTCTTGAGCTGGAATTTTAAACCGGATATTGAGAGCTTCAAAGCTTTGTGAGAGGCAGATTTCCCTTGAGCCGGATTTTAGGCCGGAACTCTTCATTTTAGGCCGGAAATTTCCTGACGGCCTTTAAACTCGAACTTGCAAGAAGTTAATTCTTTTTTGAACCGAAATTTCTTAAACCGGATTTGAGAGCTTCAGAGTCTTGTGGGCGATAGATTTCCCTTGAACCGGATTGTAAACCGGGTGTTTGAGAGCTTCAGTGAGACTGACTTCCCTTGAACCGGATTGTAAACCGGATGTTTGAGAGCTTCAGTGAGACTGACTTCCCTTGAACCGGATTGTAAACCGGAATCCTTTCTCATGACCCAGAACTTCTTTATTGAGCCAGGATTTTGTAACTATCATACACTTTCTAAGCCGGAAATTTTCTGACGACCTTTAAATTTTCATCAATATAACAGTAGCCTCCGGGACCGGGTTATCTTGCCCTCCATCGTCCTGGGGTTCTTAAATTTGTTGAAACTGGCAAGATTTGCTGAGTCATGTCATTGTAGCCCCCGAGTCTCAAGGTGACTCGAGGGGTTGGCTTGAGATTCTCCATATTTGACCGTGATATAAACCGGCATAAATTGTATATCTTTGGTGTTGATAGCACGATGTGAATTCACAGAATGCTGAGGTGACTGCGGCGGGTTATAAATGTTCCCATATGAGCCGTGTTAGCAACTCGGCCAATGGTTCCTTCCAACCGGCTCCTTGAAGTTTAACCAAACTGTAGTGACGTCGACTTGAGTGCCTGTCCATTGAGCCATCTAGTGCAGACGGCGGTTGATAGTATATGATAATTTGCCTCTAATTTGTTGAAAGAAAAACCGGGCTACCCAAGCTGTGACTTGCTCATACTCAATAAATAGCTCATGCAGACAGGTGCGGCCCGGTATGTTGACGTAGACCAGGCCGCGAGAGACGGACAGCAAAGATGACTGTAGCATCACAGGCAGCTCAGACAGATGAGTCGGCCGCGGCATTGTAAGCCGGTCTGCAGAATGGCGGCTTGCACATATATTCATCGAGCTTGATGGCATGGTAAAATACTAGCACATTATAGTGGTGGCGCGAGTTATACATCCATAGCCTTTGCAGTGAACAATTGTCCTGCATAAACAATATTGCAGACCAAGGCAAAGATAAACTGTTTTTTGACAAAAATAATTTATGCTAATAAAAAATATATTTTAGATGGATATCACCTGATGTGTTTAGGCCGAAAATAATCCGCCATGAAGTTGATGATCACTAGGTGAAACTGAAATCACTCACGGGTGAATCGGCCGCGGGAGCAGACAGATGAATCGGCCGCAGCATTGTAAGCCGGTGCGGACGAGCAAATTGTCCTCCTCGTTGTAAGCCGATGCGGATGCGTGAACCGGTCGCGAGGGCGGGCGGGCGAGTCGTCTTTGGCGCTGTAATGCGATGCGGACGGGCGAGTCGGCCGGCGCGTTGATGTAAACCGGACCATGACACGCCTGTCCGTGAAGCCGCGCGGCACAGCCGAACGTGCATCCGTGGTATAACACCACCCCCTCTTTTTTTAATAGTCGCCCTACGTAAAAACATTACAGGCAGAGTAATTGTTTGTCGGATGAATTAACATGTACTGATAAAATACATAGGAAAAATAACACCTGGTATTTTTTTGTCGGATGATCGTGAATGTTGATTCTGAATAATACCAGACGCAGCTCCACGTGACCTCTCCTCCTTTGCCCCTTTCTTTTTCTTTGTCTTCATGTGATGAAGAAAACAACAGTAGCTTTTGATCTCCTCGTATAAGTAATGCATGTTGCTCACGTCCTCCACACCACATGGATGCAAACCAGAATACGAGGCCACCGTTGTCCCTCACCATCGCAGGAGCCTTTTGGATTTTTGTTTTTTAAAACTAAACTGGGGTACATGAACACATGGGAAGTAGCAGCAGCGTGTCCTCATAATGGCTGTACGTAGACTGGGGGAGAGCACTTTCAGGCAAACCGCAGTAGAGAAGCGGAGGCACGACAGATCACACACGGCCGGTTCAAAGCGGGCGCCTCAGCAGGAGAGGAGGCCACCGGCGGTTCAGCAGTCAGAAGCGGTGGGCGGCTCAAGACAGCAATCACGGCAGCGGCGACTTGGCTCAGCGCGGCAGCGGCTAAAAACGGGACCGTAACGGAGCAACGGAGGCGAGGCGACTTGGGGCCGCGGCGGTGACTCGCAGGTTGAGGTTGGCCTAGCGCGGGTGACAGCGGCTCAAGTTCAGAGGCAGCGGCAGCGGCTCACCGCAGTAGGTTACAATCATGGTGGCGGCGACTCGGCGCATGGTGATCCAAGCAGAGGTGGTCGGTGGAGGCCGGGCTTTTTAGAGGTGAGTCGCGGCGGTTCGGCATCGCAGGCTGGCGATGCAGTGAGTCATAACAGCGGTGGAGGTGACCCGGCTGGGGTGATTCGTAAATCGGCCGCAGTGATTCGTAAACTGGCCGCGGCCAGCGTGATTCGGCCGAAGGTAAGGGCCGCAGCAGTGAAGGCGTTTGGCGGCTCATGGCGCGGGCAACGAGTAAGGCCGTGGCAGCGGCTCGAGGCAACGGAGTCCCGTGACTTGGCACGGGGCGGTTCAGCTCGGATGGGTGACTTGAGAATCCTGGTGGAAACAACTCAGACTCACCGCGACTTGAAGCTCTGGCCAAAGCAAAACCGGCGGGTGGCGGCTCGAAACCGAACCACGGCCGTACCCATTTCCGAGTCATGGCCGGTTGACCAAACCGAGTCGTGGTCTTCTTTCACTTTAGCTCCTCGTACTGGTACTAGTTGCTTGCCGGACAGATTTCTCCTCCTCCAAATCTGAGCTTTTACGCGGACAACATTCAAATGCTTGATGAACCACTTTATACGAACAACAGCACAAAAATAGTATGATCTTGACTACTAGATCGGTCTTGACCTGACGCTGACTCATATAATTTTTTGGCATGGACGGTAAGTGTATCAGATTAATCCTCGGAGTCGTTTGTCCGAGCGCAGCAAGTAAATAACCGATTTAGCCTTTGCTTTATCAAAGGATGCTTTGACATAATGATTGCTTCACATTGACATGACTTGCCGACTGATTCTTCTGTGGACTAGTACTCCCTCTTGCATACGTGTATCCAGCTTGATCCATTGGAGGAAAAACAAAGGACTACGGCAATTAACCATGGCGCGGGATTGCTTCACGTCGGTTTCGGTGTATCCGCCCCGTAATCCGAGTAGGAAAGCTGCAAACGGAAAGTTTAGTCTCGGTCTCGACGATTATTTTGGACAACAGCAACGACACACACAACCCTAATCTCTCAATCTTCAAACTCACATCTGCCAACCTCCAAATCAATCATAATTCTGAATATAAACCGGTGAACGTGCTGGCTTTGTCCAAGGTTGTCTCACGCCGGGTTATCCCGCGTGCTTTTCATGCTGGCGCTTTTTATCTGACATAACACGAGCTTCTCAATCCCTTAAAGAGATCCCTCCAAGAACTCAACACCACCGTGCGCAGGCCCCACGGTGGGCGCCAACTGTCGTGGAATTGTCACGACAAATGTCCTAGTGTGAGGACGTAGTCGTGAGGCCAACGCATCTATGTGGTAGCTTGAGAGGGGTTGAGCGGAATCGAGAGACGCAACACAAGACAAGGATTTAGACAGCTTCGGGCCCCGGGAAACATCATCCGGTAACAACCCTACATGCTGTTTGTGGCTAGGTCTCATTATCATCACGAGAGAGTCGCCGATAAACCAGCTCTTTGTGTCTAGCCCTAGAGATTGTTTCTTCTTGCTTGTCCCTCTTTGGGGAGCCCTGCCCCTCCTTATATAAGTTGAAGGAGCGGGTTACATGTGGAGTCCTATTAGGATTAGGACTAGTCTACCTTCTAATACAAACCGTATACAAGTCCGGGTCTTAACTCCTTGTAAGATAATTAAATATTCCTTATGCCTTTCCTTGTAAACCGGCCCACCATAGTATAAACCGACCTTCTGGGCCTTGAGCCTTGTCATCCGTCTGGCCCGTCCGCCGGGTTACCTGTGAGTCGCCAAGTCTGGCCGGGTTATACTTCGTGCCGGGTTATGCCGCAGGGTATATCCCCGACACTACTCTTCCTGTGAATCAGCCATTTGGGTGGGAGATTGAAAAATCTGGAGTGAAAACAAGGCCTTCAGAGCTGACAGTGCTACCTGTCGAAGCAGATCTCTTGTTGGGTCCTGATAGCTCCTCAGAGACGGATTCAGAGACAGATGACCAGTCCTATTCCCCCACCGAGGTGTATGCTCTAACTTGGCACAGTTATACTGCTCATATCATGCATATGGTGTCTTGCATTGCATAGTTTAGACATCATATACACAATATTCAACACCATGTTCTTAGTTCAAACATCATATCTAATGCCCTTTGTTTAGCATATAAATCACATATGTGAATTAAATGATGCGATCCTGATTACTTAGATAACATGTAGGTGAATTATGTCATGCGATCCTGTTTAGTTATT
The DNA here is from genome assembly GCF_018294505.1 of Triticum aestivum. Classification (NCBI taxonomy): domain Eukaryota; kingdom Viridiplantae; phylum Streptophyta; class Magnoliopsida; order Poales; family Poaceae; genus Triticum; species Triticum aestivum. Next base: position 241,373,401 of record NC_057808.1, on the reverse strand, counting down.
CATCATATCTTTGAATTATGTTATGCTATGCTATCCAGTTTAGATAGACATCATATATGTGGAATTATGTCATGCTATCCGTTTTAGTTAAACAATATACATGTCAACTATTTCATGCCCTGTTTTTTTCCACACTATCTATTGCATCTGTCTCTCATACAATGTCTGTACATTCAACTATGTTTCCTGTTTATCAGCCATTTGAATTGGAGCGGGTGATGCCAGCATCTAGCGGACTAAAAACATAGTCTTCAAATAAAACAGTGCTACCTCTTGGTGGAGATAGCACCCCGGTTGTACATGCACGAGAACCAGCCCTACCACACATAACCCAAACTCTCGCAGATTGTACCCCTACTGCGATGGACAGAGAACCAGCTTCACCCAATCTAACCCCAACCCCAGCAGATAGTAACCCAGTTCCTGTTGACACAGCACCATCTCCACCACAGAGCTCCCAAACAAGAGCAATTAGTAAGGCAGCTCCAGTGCCCAAAGGGCCAATACTACCACGGCGAACCCCAACTCCACCAGTTAGTACGCCTATTCCTGTGGAGGAAGCACAACCAGCTAGTCGTAGTTTAGCATCTATCGCATTTGATGTTGTTAAATCGTATGTGCGTATCTTCCCATCTTGGAAATATTATACTGAAGATGAAGGAAAATGCCAGTTGCAGGTGTTTGTCCAGGAGTTATGTGTAAGTAATGTTATTCATGGCAATTACTTTGCTTTGTCCCATACATCCTACCTCCATGATGATTATAATACAAATTTTTTTCCCATTTTTCTCTATAGAGAAGGACCGATTTGGAAACTCAGGATGAGGTAACCTGTGCTAATACCTCTGCTATCTTCAAGAATTCTTGGTTGCAGTATCGTAATTACCTGAAGAAAACGTACTTCACCGGCAAAGAAACTCATCAAATTCCCTTACGTTCTCCTGAGACACATTTACTGGACGATGACTGGGAACGCCTTTTTCTATACTGGTCCCGAACCAAGAATGTGGTAAGGTCTATGAGCTCATTTTCTATTTTTAAGTACTATATTCTTGCGTCTTACTGTACTCTGTTCATGTAGAACAAGTGCCTAAACCTGAAGAACAACTGTTCTAATTTAAGATTCCATTGCTATCATAGTTTTAAAAAGCGCTAGGCGTTAATTGTGCGTTTTGCCATGGCCTTGCGCTTTACTGACCAAAGCGCATGCTTATGCGCAATTATGCACAGATTAAGCGTAGTTATGCGCAATGCATTTCGCCAACGCCTAGAGCCTAGGCGCGCTTAAGCGCTCGCTTAGGCGCACCTTTTTTAACTATGATTGCTATCGTGCATACTGCTTTGCTCTTGTATCACTATATTTACTCATACAAACTTATTTTTAAATTGAAGGATCCAATCGAAACTCCAATGGCACAGCAGGTATGTTCACACATGTTTCTTTAACAGGCTTGCTCTTATCAATAGCTCTGTTGATTTCAATTTCAATTGTGTATACAGTTGACTTCTCATATCATGCACATTATTAGCATCACAACAGAGCCAATAGTGTTGTTGTACATGTAGACCCGTGGTATCCATCTGAAATCTTGTTGTGCCGTGTAGTTTCCCACGCTTTGTATTCTTTCACTGCTGCTTTGTCTTGAACTGATATGATTTGAACCGTGTCTCTATTTTGATTTGGCAAGACAATGCAGTGACCATAGGACATAGATATATGTTTGTTTGATGCTTTTATTATGTACTAGTACTTGGCAATAGAAGACTTGGTAGTTTAATCCTGTCCACCTTACTAATGAACTGGTTCACCGAATGAGTTTCATATACTAGTACATGCTAAACCTGTTATGTGTCTGCTTGTTTCTTCTTTTAGAATGCTGACAGAATATTGGGAAGACTGCCTTATTAAGCAATTATAAAGGAAGTAATGCAGATAAGGTTTAGGATAGTGACACATCCTTGTTGGTCTCCAACAAAGCTGATAACATCTAAGGAAGACTATCTCGAAGACAGTGAGACAACCCCAATATCCTGTCTTGGTTTAGTGTTCGAGTTACTGGCCACTACCGCTTGCACAAGCTATTCAAACTCACTGTCTGAATCAGTTCAGTTTCTTGAGTCTCCACTACAAGCTGAAAGACATCGATCAGCTGTGCTGCGACAAGAAGCGGAAGGACTGCGGAAGTCCCTGGAGCATTCGGATGCATACTTTCTGGTGCAACAGCAAGCGTTGGAGGATTTTAGCGCCAAACAGGACAAAGCTAATAAGCTTGCTAAGCTTATTGCCAGCATGATGGATACCACGTTTCTTGAGCTCTTCTGAAGTTGTTTCAGTTATGCTCTTGTTTTGCTGCCGCGTTTATTTGCACTGGTGGCCAATTTTGACGGCCAGTGTATGTAATATGCTACTTTGGTCCCTATATTTGCACTGGTGGCGAACTTTGATGCCCAGTGGATGTAATATGTGTAATAGCGATAATAGGCTAGCGTTAATTGCTTGCTTATTTATTTCCTTATTGTCTTGTTTAGTTGTTTTCTTGTAGTCACTGCAGTTCTTTTTCTGTGTTTTTCTAGTGGCCACAATAACCTATTTTTGGGAACTAGGCCAAAATAATCATGGCAACACACGGACTATTATAACCATGGGCCTCCTGCGGGCCGTATGATCCATGGGCCTTCTACGGGCCGTAGGATCCATTGGCCTTCCATACGGACCATAGGATCCATGGGCCTTCTGCGGGTCGTACGATCCATGGGCCTTTTACGAGTCGTAGGATCCATGGGCCTTCTACGGGGCGTATCATCATTTCGCCAATCATGGGCCGTACTATTCATGGACAATAACGGGCCGTTAATAGGCCGTATTTGATAACTCTATGAAAACAGCCCAACGGTTTTTTTTCAACATGAAAACGGCCCAACGTATTAACGGGCCACAAACGGGCCGACTGTAACCACGTGCTGAATTTGGCCCACAAGCAGAAAATGACAGTAACGGGCCGTAAGTAACCAAATGCTCGAAATGAGCCCAAGAATAAATGGGCTCTGAGAAGGCCGAAAGATAACATGGGCTGGAAACGGCCCAACGGAATAATGGGCCGTTAATGAGTATAAAGTGATACACTGTTCATTACGGGCCAGTTTTACCACGGGCCGTTAAGGGGCCGAGGGTTACTAAGGGCCTCATATGGGCCGAAAGACGTCATGGGCCATACATGGGCCGGAAGTTAAAACGGGTTGGAATTATATTGGATAGCCCAGATGACGCTACTGGGCCTAATTCGGATAGGCCGTAAACGGGCCCTGGGATAGCGGGCTGTAAATGGGCTATATGCGAACAAGCCGTTAACAGGCTTGCCGTGGGCCGGCCCACCACCTTTTGACCAAGTCAAACGGGCCGACCTTTTCACAGGAATGGGCCTCTGTTGGGCCGTGCCACGTGTCGACGTATCATAGGTGCTTTGGGTCCAATGAGTGGATGACATCTGTCCCAACGGTGAGCCGACACGTGTTTCCTCTAGCCAATGATGATTTTACACGTGGAAAATCCTCATTGGTCGGGGCTGTTAACGGGTTATCGGATCCAAAACCGGACCCGATAGCTTAACGGCGTTCTGTTACGGTGGATGCCACATGTCGGTCACCCTTGACGAAAGCACTTCTGTGACACACGATTTATCGTCATGGAAGTGGACACTTCCGTGATGATAATTTTGGTAATGTCATGGAACACTTCTACGACAGCACAGGTATGACTATCTTGATTCTGTCATAAATTTGTCATGGATGTACATGCATGACAAAAAACGTGACCTACTTTGACAAACACGTATCATCATGGAAGTGTATTTTTTTGTAGTGTATACCATGCTCCATTAAAAATAAACTATGTTAGAACTGCTTTTATGTGATCTTGGAGCCGGTGTTAGTGTTATGCCTCTATCTTTGTATCGTAGACTTGATTTGAATAAGTTGACACCTACTGAAATATCCTTGCAAATGGTTGCAAATGGCCGATAAATCAACTGCTATACCTGTCGGTATTTGTGAGGATGTGCCTGTTGTGGTTACAAACGTTACTATTTTAACGGACTTTGTTATTCTTGATATTCCCGAGGATGATAGTATGTCTATTATTCTTGGAAGACCCTTTTTGAATACTGCAGGGGCTGTTATTGATTGCAACAAGGGCAATGTCACTTTTCATGTTAATGGTAATGAGCATACGGTACACTTTCCGAGGAAACAACCTCAAGTTCATAGTATAAACTCTATTGGAAAAATTCCATCAATTATTTTTGGAGGTTTTGAATTTCCTCTACCTACTGTCAGGAAGAAATATGATATTCTTATTATTGGGGACATGTATATCCCCGTTGAGGTAACCTAGTGCTATTCGAAAATTCTCCGGTTTCATGTGATTCGGAATGAGTTTGTTAACAAGACTTGATCAACCTTGTTAGTGGATTCCTTTTGATGAACATGAGATGGATGGAGTTAGAAAGCACAACCTTCTGTACCCTCCTTTTACTTTCTGTTATCTAGATTAAATAAAGCAAAAATAGTATTTTCTGTCTGTTTTCTGAATTATCCATGCAATAAAAAATACCCTGAAAATAAAAGTTCTCCAAATGCCCCGAAATTGAAATATGATTTTTTCTGGAATATTTGAGAATATCTAGCACTGAGAACACAGCAGGGGAGCAAGCACCTGGCCACGAGGGTCCAGGGCGCGCCCCCCTGCCTCGTGGGCCCACGGTGGCTCCCCTCCACTTATTCCATCCACCACACACTCCTTCTTCCTCCCTAAAAAATCACCAGCCAGCTCAAGCACGAGTTCTAGCTCATCTTGCTACCATTTTCGATCTCCTTGCTCAAAGCTCCACTCACAAAACTGCTTTGGGGGATTGTTCTTTGGTATGTGACTCCTCCAATGGTCCAATTAGTTTTTGTTCTAGTGCTTTATTCATTGCAAATTTTTGCTGCCTAGGTGACCCTGTTCTTGAGCTTGCATGTCAAATTTATTTGGTCCCAAGTAGTTCTAATGCATGATATAGTCTCTAGGCACTTGTGGGAGTAGTTGCTATCAATTTTGTTGAGCTTGGTTCACTTTTATTTGAAGTTACTAAAAATTTCAGAAATTTTTCAGAGAAAGAAATATGTTTAGGAAAATGTACCAAGGAGGTTCTTCAAGGAAGCAAGGACCCAGACCTGCAATACGTGAGCCAGACCATGAACCACCAAGAGAAGCTCAAGTGCGACCTTGTGAATGGCCGTCTGAAAACTTCATGCTCCGAGCAGGAATTAAGGAGGAATTTGAGGCATATGTGCGTAACGCTGATTTGGAGGGCTTCATGTCAGATAAGTGCCTCCAACACTATTACCTTACTGATTCCTTTGTGAGAAGATTTAGATTTTCATCTTCACGCAACTATCACACGGTCTTGTTTGATCTTTATGATCAATCCTATACCATGGACCTAGAGGATTTTAGCACTGCTTGTAAACTCCCGCAATGGGGTAGTCCTAGTGAACCTCGCAAATCTGAGTTTAGAGACTTTCTTGCTAGTATCACAGTGGGGGAATCTAGAGAAATAACACAAGCTACCATAGGGAGCATTCATTTTCCTGCTATACATTATTTTGCTCTCTTCATAGGTAGATGCATAAATGGTAAGGATGAAGCTTGCCACATGTGTGTTCCTGATCTCAGCGTTCTCAGGAGTGCTGTGTTAGGAGATAAACAATATAACTTGGGGGATATTGTTGCGCGTAGGTTGCATAATAACAGTATAAACGGAGATTTGTTTGGTGGAATTTATGAAACCCGCTTTGCTAATTATCTTGAGATACCTATTCGTGATTATGATATGGAATTGCCTCCTGCTTGTCTAGATTTTAATGCCATCAGTTTGTTGAGAGGAATGAACCGCCTCTCCAGTACCGAATAATCTTTGAAAGGCGTCACACTGTCAATATTGTTCTCCCCGCTCCTACTTTCTTTGACTTTCAGGCAAAAGGGAGATATATTATAACCAGGGAGGAGGCGAACGAGTATAAGAGGAGGACTGAGGCAGCTCGCCTCCAAGCGGCAGCTCATGAGGCAATAGCTGTTGTATCACAGTACAACCCCAACTACAACTTTGGATATCCGCCAGGCCAGCCGTGGCAGTAGACCAACTTAGGCCAAAAGCCTAAGCTTGGGGGAGTACGTATTTCTCACCGACATTACATTCATATTCACACACTCATGCTAGTTGTCAGTGCTCATACTTTTTCATTGTACTATCCATGCTAGTTTATTTACCTTTTTATGCTTTCTTCTTGTGTGTTTGAAAAACCTTAAGAAAAACCAAAAAAATTAGTTGTAGCTTTTAGCTAGTTTACTTTCCATGCTTGTAGTAGTAGTAATTAAAAGAAAACCCAAAAAGATTTCCTGTTCTTCTTTTGCTTGTTGGGAGCTTTCCCGTGTAAATAGTTTTATTTCTTTTCTTGTTCTTTGGGGTCGATAAGAGAAGACTATGATGAAAATGTTGAAGTGGCTCTTATATGCATTATTGTTAATTTAACTAAGAGCCCATATTGCCTGGTCTTCTCCTGTTTATTGAATGCTTGCAGATTCCAGCTTAGTCCAATGCACGTGCACTATTAATTATTATACACATCGTTCGGTCGTGCAAGTGAAAGGCAATAATGACGATATATGATGGACTGTTTGAGATGAGAGAAGCTGGTATGAACTCGACCTCTCTTGTTTTTGTAAATATGATTAGTTCATCGTTCCTGATTCAGCCTATTATGAATAAACATATTTGCAATGACAATTAGAGATTATAGTTGTGTATGCCATGCTTAATTAGCTAGGAGTTTATAATTGTTTACCTTGCGTGCCAACATGCTATTAAAATGGTTGTGATGTGGTATAGTAGGGTGGTATCCTCCTTTGAATGATTCGAGTGACTCGACTTGGCACATGTTCACACATGTAGTTGAAACAAATCAACATAGCCTTCACGGTATTTATGTTCATGGTGGATTATATCCTACTCATGCTTGCACTCAATGTTTATTAATCTTAATGCATGTTCATGACTGTTGTCGCTCTCTAGTTGGTCGCTTCCCAGTCTTTTTCTAGCCTTCACTTGTACTAAGCGGGAATACTGCTTGTGCATCCAATCCCTTAAACCCCAAAGTTATTCCATATGAGTCCACCATACCTTCCTATATACGGTATCTACCTGCCGTGCCAAACTCTAAACCTTCAAATGAAATTCTGTTTTGTATGCTCGAATAGCTCATGTATCAACTAGGGCTGTCTGTATCTTCCATGCTAGGCGGGTTATTCTCAAGAGGAGTGGACTCCGCTCCTCACTCACGAGAAAATGGCTGGTCACCGGGATGCCCAGTCCCATGCTCTAAGCAAACCAAATCAAAATAATTGCAAACAAAACTCCCCCAGGACTGTTGCTAGTTGGAGGCACCCGTTGTTTTAGACAAGCCATGGATTGATGTTTGTTGGTGGAGGGGGAGTATAAACTTTACCATTCTGCTTGGGAACCGCCTATAATGTGTGTAGCATGGAAGATATCGCGATCTCTCGGTTGTTATGTTGACAATGAAAGTATGCCGCTCAAAATATTACTTATCTCTATTTCAAAATCGAGCTCTGGCACCTCGACAAATCCCTGCTTCCCTCTGCGAAGGGCCTATCTATTTACTTTTATGTTGAGTCATCACCCTCTTATTAAAAAGCACCAGCTGGAGAGCATCGCTGTCATTTGCATCCATTACTATTAATTTATATTGAGTATGACTGGATCTGTTTTACCATGAATTACAATGTTTAGTCAGTCCTTGATCTTTAAAGGTGCTCTGCATTTATGTTTTGCGGTCTCAGAAAGGGCTAGCGAGATACCATCTTGTTATATCATATTATGATTGTTTTGAGAAAGTGTTGTCATCCAAGATTTATTATTATTGCTCGCTAGTTGATTATGCCATTGATATGAGTAAACATGAGACCTAAGTGTTATTGTGAATATGGTTAGTTCATAATCTTTGCTGAAAACTTGAATGCTGGCTTTACATATTTACAACAGCAAGAGCAAACAGAGTTTGTAAAAGTTTTTCTTTATCACTTTCAGTTTATCAACTGAATTGCTTGAGGACAAGCAAAGGTTTAAGCTTGGGGGAGTTGATACGTCTCCAACGTATCTACTTTTCCAAACACTTTTGCCCTTGTTTTGGACTCTAACTTGCATGATTTGAATGGAACTAACCCGGACTGACGCTGTTTTCAGCAGAATTGCCATGGTGTTGTTTTTGTGCAGAAATAAAAGTTCTCGGAATGACCTAAAACTTCACAGAGATTATGTTTGGAAATAATAAAAAATACTGGCAAAAGAATCAAGGCCAGGGGCCCACACCCTATCCATGAGGGTGGGGGCGCGCCTACCCCCCTGGGCGCGCCCCCTGCCTCGTGGGCCCCCTGGTGCTCCACGGACCTCAACTCCAACTCTATATATTCACGTCCGGGGAGAAAAAAAATCTGAGAGAAGGATTCATCGCGTTTTACGATACGGAGCCGCCACCAAGCCCTAATCTATCTTGGGAGGGCTGATCTGGAGTCCGTTCGGGGCTCCGGAGAGGGGAATCCGTCGCTGTCGTCATCATCAACCATCCTCCATCACCAATTTCATGATGCTCACCGCCGTGCATGAGTAATTCCATCATAGGTTTGCTGGACGGTGATGGGTTGGATGAGATTTATCATGTAATCGAGTTAGTTTTGTTAGGGTTTGATCCCTAGTATCCACTATGTTCTTAGATTGATGTTGCTATGACTTTGCTATGCTTAATGCTTGTCACTAGGGCCCGAGTGCCATGATTTCAGATCTGAACCTATTATGTTTTCATGAATATATGTGAGTTCTTGATCCTATCTTGCAAGTCTATAGTCACCTACTATGTGTTATGATCCGGCAACCCCGAAGTGACAATAATCGGGACCACTCCTGGTGATGACCTAGTTTGAGGAGTTCATGTATTCACTATGTGTTAATACTTTGGTCCGGCACTCTATTAGAAGGAGGCCTTAATATCCCTTAGTTTCCAATAGGACCCCGCTGCCACGGGAGGGTAGGACAAAAGATGTCATGCAAGTTCTTTTCCATAAGCACATATGACTATATTCGGAATACATGCCTACATTACATTGATGAACTGGAGCTAGTTCTGTGTCACCCTATGTTATAACTGTTACATGAATAATCGCATCCGGCATAATTATCCATCACCGATCCATGCCTATGAGCTTTTCACATATTGTTATCCGCTTAGTTACTTTTCCTTTGCCACTGTTACAATCACTACAATACTACTACTTTTACTTTTGCTACCGTTACCGTTACTTCCATACTACTTTGCTACTAAATACTTTGTTGCAGATATTAAGTTATCTAGGTGTGGTTGAATTGACAACTCGGCTGCTAATACTTGAGAATATTCTTTGGCTCCCCTTGTGTCGAATCAATAAATTTGGGTTGAATACTCTACCCTCGAAAACTGTTGCGATCCCCTATACTTGTGGGTTATCAGGGGCATGGGAAACATCCCCTCTAATCCCTAGGGCGCAGCTAAGGGGGAGAGGACTTGGACTCCAAGTCCAATCCTATTCCTACTAGTAGAAAGCCCGTGCGTTGCCACGGGCCTTTTTTCTGTTTGCACATATATAAATATAATGCATATAGTTCAGGCCGCCGTAAGCCCATCATAGTTCCCCATAAAAACAATAAATATATAATGCATATAAAAATTTACATGTATAGAAAAGATAGCCTACAACAATTGAAAAATAATTGAAATCCACTCCACTTGAATGTAATTTGACGATGTGCATACATAAGGAGCAATGATCCAAATAGTTTTCTTTTACAAACTAAGTTCTACTTGATGCATTTGAAATATTCCCATACAACATCAGGAATATTGTCTTTAGCTTCGTTCACACGATACTACAGCAAGTACAATATTTTTTTCATTCTCGGCTCATAACCAAGTTGCACGAGCAATGTTATCATGAAGATTTCACGTGGAAGATTTAAGAATGTGCAAGCTGCACGAGCAATGTTAGCATGATGTCTCCATTCATATATCTACAAATAACAATTCTCTCCATCCTCGTCTTTCTTTTGGCGATCATTGTATATCCTTAACCATCATCTCCTTGTAAAACACGGAGCTGCATATCCCTCCTCCCCCATTCACCTCTATTCTCTTCATTCGTCTAACTCTAGTATTATTGTTGCTTCAAAACTTCTTCTCTCCTTACCATCCTTTGAGATCATTTTTCAACCTTAGCTGATCAATGAAATAGCCCTCATGTACCATGATTTGTTGGCATAGCATATTAACGTATGCTTCTAAAATGAAATGGTTCTCGCCTACTCCAAGAGATGATGGCATATTAATTTCTTATCTACAAAAAATGAAGATGCACGAAGTGCAATGTCAATGTTTGCCTCTCCTTATTCTTTGATCGCAACAAAGTTAACATTTTTGTGGCTACAAGCAACATAAAGAAAAACAAATATTGCATGTAGCAAAAGAATCAAATTATATTAAATAGTATAATGCTTCTGTGGTCGCAAGAAATGTCAGTAAAGCAAATACGGTGTATGGGTGAGAAAATGGATCTCCTAATTATCAAAGGTTCCAATCAACATCAGCGGACCCCATACATGAGTTAGCGCGTTGCATGTTGATTTGGCACTTGAACAAGACATGGTGTTACTACTTTTTAGTTCTTTAGACAATTCTTTGAAGGACAACTCCATCCTCCTTCATGCAATTCTGAAACCAGAACCAAAAGAAGATTAGAATTTAGAAACTAATATTTTTTTGAGAGAACAGTGTATGGTATGCGTAAAATATTATGTATGCCAATGACATTACAACATGGATTAAGAATCAAGTGACGTTGTATATCAAAACTGTATCTCTGTGAAAAGTTTCATGTGGAGCATACTATTAGCCTGAAGGAATTCAACAATCAAAGCTTGAAAATCATAACAAAATAGTAGGAATTCAACAACGTTCATGATTCCGTAGAGGTTCTGGAATGGACACGATGCAAAACCAAAAGGGCAAGCAACTATAGTAGTTTGTATGAAAATTATTACCATCAGGAAAGAACAATTTTCATGAAATAAAAATCCTTTTGGAGGTACTGACATGCACTTTACTATTAACCTAAAAAACATCCACTTTACTGAGGTATGAAAAATTATGATACTGCAATAAAACTCTACAATTGAGTAGAAAATGACCAAAAAGGAGCTCAAATCTCTAGTGGCTGAGTTTAGACCATCCTGCTGCTATACAACTTCATGCCACCAACATCCCTGCCACAATCGTGTCCTCATCCGATGGATGGTCATAATTCACACCGTAGCGAACAGTCTGTACAAATCAGAGAACTTCAAATACTTCTGTAACTCCAAAAATTCTGAAAAATTTGGACAACCTGGGAAATTTGTATATCAATCTTGTGTAAAAAATTCAGATCAAAAGCACGCTTCTATGAATTATGAAAATTATTTTGCTAGGTGCAAAAGTTTCTGTTTTTCAGCAAGATCAAATCAACTATCACCGTAAGCCATCCCAAAGGTCTTACTTGGCACAAACACTAATTAAAATAGAAAACACATATAAATAGAGGCTAGATGAATTATTTATTGAAAAACAGAACCAAAAAATCAAGAACAAAAATAAAATTGGGTTGCCTCCCAACAAGCGCTATTGTTAAACGCCCTTAGCTGGGCATAAAACATGGATCTAGGTATTGTCATCTTTGGTATGCAATCCATCGATTGCACACCTATAATCCTTAGGAAATTCTTTGGTTTTATCAATGATCAAACTCCTAGGCAAGAAATCAAGAAATTCACTTGTGGCAATTGGTTCCTTAATAATATCAAAAAGGTTAGAGCGAACACTTATTGTTTTGAGATCTTCGTTACCTTTACTAGAAGATTCATCCTTCTTCTTAGGAACATAAAAAACTTTGTAGCCTTAGTGGAAGGAAAATCTTGAGTCATTTTAGCGGAGGAAAAAGCGGAACCTAAGTTGGTAATAATATCTTCTAGTTTGCCAATTCTAGCAGAATCTAGATCTATCTTTTCATTAACTATGGGTTCCTTTTCCCTAAGATTCTTTAAAGTAACTCCTACCTTAGATCCATATTGAGTAATATGATTATGAATCTTTTTATCCAAATTTTCAATCAATTCTACGGTAGCAATTTTATTCTCAATAATATCAAGCCTTTGCATCACATGTTCCAAGGTTAAAATAGTTCCGTTGATCATAAGAGGTGGTGGGCCTAACAAATCTATCATAGCATTATAAGATCAAAAGTATGGCTCCCCATGAAATCCCCCCCGGTAATGGTATCTAGAACATATCTATTCCTAGGAGTAATGCCCACATAAAAATTGCGAAGGAGAACGACAGTAGATTGCTTTCGAGTAGATCTATTCTGAGCATTGCAAATTCTATACCAAGCATCCTTTAAATTTCCCCCTCCCTTTGCTTAAAATTAAGGGCTTCATTCTCGGGAGTGCTAACAATGATGGGAGGACTAGCCATGAAAGCAATACAAGCAATCTAACACACGAGCAAACAAAAAGCAAACGAGAAGACGAACGAAAGAAGGGCGAAAGAAAAAGGAAAATCTTTCGGAAATCATTTTAGAAGTGGGGGAGCGGAAAACGAGAGGCAAATGGCGAATAATGTAATGCAAGAGAAGAGAGTTTTATGATGGGTACTCGGTATGTCTTGACTTGGCGTAGATCTCCCCGGCAACAGTGCCAGAAATTCTTCCCGCTACTTCTTGAGCTTGCGTTGGTTTTTCCCTTGAAGAGGAAAGGGTGATGCAGCAAAGTAGAGATAAGTATTTCCCTCAGTTTGAGAACCAAGGTATCAATCCAGTAGGATAAGAACGCACAAATCACCAATACCTGCACAAACAATCAAACACTTGCACCCAATGCGATAAAGGGGTTATCAATCCCTTCACGGACACTTGCAAAAGCGAGATCTGATAGAGATAGATAAATAAAACTAAACAAAAGATAAAATATTTTTGGGTTTTTTGGTTTATAGATCTGAAAATAAAAGATTGCAAAATAGTATATCGGAAACTAATATGATGGAAAAGCGCAAAGTTATGACGATATCCAAGGCAATGATTATGCAATATAGGCATCACATCCGTGTCAAGTAGACCAACTCTTGCCTGCATCTACTACTATTACTCCACACATCGACCGACTCCTGCCTGCATCTAGAGTATTAAGGTCATAAAGAACAGAGAAACGCATTAAGTAAGATGACATGATGTAGCGGAATTAACTCAAGCAATACGATGAAAACCCCATATTTTTATCCTCGATGGCAATAATGCAATACGTGTCTCGCTACCCCTACTTTGTCACTTGGTGAAATCACGCAAGATTGAACCCAAAGCTAAGCACCTCTCCCATTGCAAGAAAAACCAATCTAGTTGGCCAAACAAAACCAATAATTCGAAGAGAAATACAAAGATACCATATCATGCATATAAGAACTCAGAGGAGATTCAAATAATATTCATAGATAAGCTGATCATAAATCCACAATTCATCGGATCTCGACAAACACACCGCAAAAGAGTATTATATCGGATAGATCTCCAAGAACATCGAGGAGAACATGGTATTGAGAATCAAATAGAGAGAAGAAGCCATCTAGCTACTAGCTATGGACCCATAGGTCTGAGGTGGACTACTCACGCTTCATCGGAAGGGTAATAGAGTTGATGTAGATGCCCTCCGTGATCGAATCCTCCTCCGGCAGGATGCCGGAAAAGGCCCCAAGATGGGATCTCACGGGAACAGAAGGTTGCGGTGGTGGAAAAGTGTTTTCGTGGATGCTTCTGGTGGTTTGGGAATATATGTGAATATATAGGAGGCAGAACTAGGTTAGGGGGTTATGAGGGGCCCACAAGGTAGGGGGGCTACGCCCTACCCCCTGGGCGCGCCCTCCACCCTTGTCGCCGCCTCGTGTCTCTTCTGACTTGAACTCCAAGTCTCCTGGGTGTCTTCTGGTCCAAGAAAAATCATCGTGAAGTTTTATTCCGTTTGGACTCCATTTAGTATTCCTTTTCTGCGAAGCTCAAAAACAAGGAAAAAACAGAAACTGACACTGGGCTCTAGGTTAATAGGTTAGTCCCAGAAATATATAAAATAGCATATTAATGCATATAAAACATCCAAAACAAATAATATAATAGCATGGAACAATAAAAAAATTATAGATACGTTGGAGACGTATCAATCAACTATCCAGTTCCGGTTAGGAGACTTGATCAATTTTGCCTACACTGAACTTAAAGCCGTCACCGGTATATCACTTTACTATGCAACATGGTAGTCATAGATGTAGTTGCAAAGATCTGAATGATTACATGTTTTAGCAATTGAATTTCAGTTTCGGTACTATTAAGAAGTACTTTCTCAACAGTACTAAATGATCCTTTACTCGGAGGTCAAACGCATGGCATTGCTCTGAAGTATGCAGGTGTGTCATCAATTAATCTTAACACAAGCATCTAAAATAAAGCATGACAATTACCAAACACATATTGCCCATTTTGTTGTGTAATAGGCATGACATTGATGGTAAATCGGATGGGAGGAAAAGCGTCTGCTCAAATAAAATCATTTCCATCAACCTTCACCATAGTATTAGTATGTATCGTTCAACATCAAAAGCAGTATTTTCCTATGGAGTGAGACAACTCTCAAATGTGTCCATAAAAGGCTAGCAAGCAGGAATCGAAACGACGATTATCTTACCAAAATTATGCACTTCCGATGTGCTTGAACCTGAGATCTCCGTGGGAGACACCGTGGCAAATGCGTGCCCGTGCAACCACCTAGCGACGTACACACCATCCAAACTATCAGTCTGCATGATGCCAATGCGAGAAAGTAACATCGCCTCCACCATGTCTTCGACATTCATGCTCTGCTCCGCTGCTGTATCAATGGCCATGGCAACATAATATTTGTATCAATGACATGCTTTCATGCTTTGCTCCCCTGCTCTGTCAATGATTTAGTTGGAGTCCCTTCTTTGATTACCGAGGCACTAACGAGGCAACGACCATGGACGCCCTTCTGGGAGAGACTTCCAGCAGAACGGATGCCTAACACACGGCTGGCAGCAACACCCTTCAGCATGCAATATCATTTCTTCAGCCTACCACGGCGGCGGCCTTTTGAATTTCAAATGTTGTCCAAAAACTTTGAATCATAGGAACTATCATTTTTGGAAACACACTACGCACTGAAACCAGTACACATGTGGCAGCTGGAATGTTTGTAACAAAATAATGTTGTAGCTAAAAGCATTTCTAGCGAACTAAAGGAACAACCACTGGTGCTGATTTTACGGACACATACTAATGCAGATTATTGTATGAACAAGCCCTAAACTATGTGCCTGTAGTTTCAGTTTAATATCACTTGACACCAAAGATGTCTGTGATCAGAAGTATAGATGGACACGCATACTTACTACTTAGTGTTTATTCCACATCGGTTTGTGATAAATGAAAGGTGTTAACCGAGCATAATGTGCACATGAACTGCACTGTTAATTCACTTCCAATAAAGCCAGTGATTTTTCAGCAAAAATCAGCTGGCTTTATTGGAAGTTATTAGATATATCTAGTGTTGATCGGTCCTACTGTGGCCTTAAGACAGGAAGTAGACATCCAGCCAAAAACATATCACCAGTTATTGGTAGATATCATAAGGTGCAGGATCTAGCCATTGTATTGACATGTATTTTTTAACTCCATGAACACTTTCCGCTGGTGGCTGCCCATGCCGTTCTCTTCTCTAGCCGTGCTGGTGCTAAAAGAGTTCCTCAGACATGCTGGTGAAAAACGTGATTTGGCTGTTGATGTCACAAACTACGTACCTGATAACCCACAAGTATAGGGGATCAATTGTAGCCTCTTTCAATAAGTAAGAGTGTCGAACCCAACGAGGAGCTAAAGGTAGAACAAATATTCCCTCAAGTTCTATCGACCACCGATACAACTCTACGCACGCTTAGCGTTCACTTTACCTAAAACAAGTATGAAACTAGAAGTACTTTGTAGGTGTTTTTGGATAGGTTTGAAAGATAATAAAGAGCGCGTAAATAAAAGCTCGGGGCTGTTTAGATAAAGACACAACTAAATTAGTTTTAGTAAAGAGCTTTTTGTCACGAGAAAGTTATTTGTCCCTAGGCAATCGATAAGTAGACCGGTAATCACTATTGCAATTTTATTTGAGGGAGAGGCATAAGCTAACATACTTTCTCTACTTGGATCATATGCACTTATGATTGGAACTCTAGCAAGCATCCGCAACTACTAAAGATCATTAAGGTAAAACCCAACCATAGCATTAAAGCATCAAGTCCTCTTTATCCCATACGCAACAACCCCCTTACTCGGGTTTGTGTTTCAGTCACTCACGCAACCCACTATAAGCGAATCATGAACGTATTCCAACACCCTACAGCGGGAATCCTTCATGCTTGCGTGACACCGAGAGCACCATAGGACAGCACCAATAATAAAACATGCAACTCAAACCAATCTTGATCATCAAATAACCCATAGGACAAAACGGATCTACTAAAACATCATAGGATAGCCATACATCATTGGGAAATAATATATAGCGTTGAGCACCATGTTTAAGTAGAGATTACAGCAGGTAAGAGAGAGGTTACACCACTGCATAAAGGGGGGAAGAGTTGGTGATGATGGCGGTGAAGTTGTTGGTGAAGATTGCGGTGATGATGATGGCCACGGCAGCGTTCCGGCGCCACCGGAAGAGAGGGGGAGAGAGGCCCCCTTCTTCTCATTCTTCCTTGACCTCCTCCCTAGATGGGAGAAGGGTTTCCCATCTGGTCCTTGGTCTCCATGGCGTGGGAGGGGCGAGAGCCCCTCCGAGATTGGACCTGTCTCTCTCTGTTTCTGCTTCTTTCTGTTTCTGCGTTTTTTCTCTGCTGCCTTTTCACCGTTTCTTTTATATCCGGAGATCCGTAACTCCGATTGGGTTGAATCTTTCGCCCAGATTTTTCTCACAAAATTAGCTTTCTTGCGGCAAAAGAAGAGCGTCAACCGCCTTACGGGGTGCCCACGAGGGTCCAGGGCGCGCCCCCTGCCTCGTGGCCCCCTCGGGCACCGTATCGCGTTGATTTTACTTCCCAAAAATCATAAATATTCCAAAATAATTCTCTGTCCGTTTTTATCCCGTTTGGACTCCGTTTGATATTGGGTTTCTGCGAAACATAAAACATGCAACAAACAGGAATTGGCACTAGGCACTGGATCAATATGTTAATCCCAAAAATAATATAAAAAGTTGCCAAAAGTATATGAAAGTTGAATAATATTGGCATGGAACAATAAAAAATTATAGATACGACGGAGACGTATCAGCATCCCCAAGCTTAATTCCTGCTTGTCCTCGAGTAGGTAAATGATAAAAAAGATAATTTTTTATGTGGAATGCTACCTAGCATAATCTTGATCATATGTCTAATCATGGCATGAATATTAAGACACGAGTGATTCAAAGCAATAGTCTATCATTTGACATTAAGACAATAATACTTCAAGCCTACTAATAAAGCAATCATGTCTTTTCAAAATAACATGGCCAAAGAAAGTTATCCCTACAAAATCATATAGTCTGGCTATGCTCCATCTTCACCACACAAAATATTCAAATCATGCACAACCCCGATGACAAGCCAAGCAATTGTTTCATACTTTTGACGTTCTCAAACCTTTTCAACTTTCACGCAATACATGAGCGTGAGCCATGGACATAGCACTATAGGTGGAATAGAATATGATGGTGGAGGTTGTGTGGAGAAGACAAAAAGGAGAAAGTCTCACATCGACACGGCTAATCAACGGGCTATGGAGATGCCCATCAATTGATGTCAATGTGAGGAGTAGGGATTGCCATGCAACGGATGCACTAAGAGCTATAAGTGTATGAAAGCTCAGACTGAAAGCTAAGTGGGTGTGCATCCAACTTGCTTGCTCATGAAGACCTCGGGCGTTTGAGGAAGCCCATCATCGGAATATACAAGCCAAGTTCTATAATGAAAAATTCCCACTAGTATATGAAAGTGATAACTCAAGAGACTCTCTATATGAAGAACATGGTGCTACTCTGAAGCACAAGTGTGGTAAAAGGATAGTAACATTGCCCCTTCTCTCTTTTTCTCTCATTTTTTTTATTTTCTCATTTTTTGTATTTTTTTTATTTTTTGGTGGGCTTCTTTGGCCTCTTTTATTTTTGTAAAGTCCGGAGTCTCATCCCGACTTGTGGGGGAATCATAGTCTCCATCATCCTTTCCTCACTGGGGTAATGCTCTAATAATGATGATCATCACACTTTTATTTACTTACAACTCAATATTACAACTCGATATCTGGAACAAAGATATGACTCTATATGAATGCCTCCGGCGGTGTACCGGGATGTGCAATGATCTAGCGTAGCAAGGACATTAAAAATGGACAAGCCATGAAAACATCATGCTAGCTATCTTACGATCATGCAAAGCAATATGACAATAAATGCTCAAGTCATGTATATGATGATGATGGAAGTTGCATGGCAATATATCTCGGAATGGCTATGGAAATGCCATAATAGGTAGGTATGGTGGCTGTTTTGAGGAAGATATAATGAGGCTTATGTGTGATAGAGTGTATCATATCACGGGGTTTGGATGCACCGGCGAAGCTTGCACCAACTCTCGAGGTGAGAATGGGCAATGCACGGTACTGAAGAGGCTAGCAATGATGGAAGGGTGAGAGTGCGTATAATCCATGGACTCAACATTAGTCATAAAACTCAAATACTTATTGCAAAAATCTAATAGTCATCAAAACAAAGTACTATGCGCATGCTCCTAGGGGGATAGATTGGTAGGAAAAGACCATCGCTCGTCCCCGACCGCCACTCATAAGGAAGACAATCAATAAATAAATCATGCTCTGACTTCATCACATAACGGTTCACCATACGTGCATGCTACGGGAATCACAAAGTTCAACACAAGTATTTCTACTAATCCACAACTACCCACTAGCATGACTCTAATATCACCATCTTTATATCGCAAAACTATTGCAAGGAATCAAACATATCATATTCAGCGATCTACAAGTTTATGTAGGATTTTATGACTAACCATGTGAATGACCAATTCCTGTCAACTCTCTAAATAGATATAAGTGAAGCAAGAGAGTTTAATTCTTTCTACAAAAGATATGCCCACGCTCTAACAAATATAAGTGAATCAAAAGAGCATTCTACAAATGGCGGTTTTCTATCCAAAGAGAAACAGGCAATCCAAACTTCAAATGATATAAGTGAAGCACATGAAGCATTCTATAAAGCCATACTCAAAAGATATAAGTGAAGTGCAAAGAGCATTCTTATAAATCAACCAAGGACTATCTCATACCAGCATGGTGCATAAAAGAAAAATGAAAACTAAATGCAAAACACGCTCCAAGATTTGCACATATCACATGAATGAAACGAATCCGAAAACATACCGATACTTGTTGAAGAAAGAGGGGATGCCTTCCGGGGCATCCCCAAGCTTAGACGCTTGAGTCTCCTTGAATATTTACTTGGGGGTGCCTTGGGCATCCCCAAGCTTGAGCTCTTGCCTCTCTTCCTTCTTCTCACATCGAGACCTTCTCGATCATCGAACACTTCATCCACACAAAACTTCAACAGAAAACTCGGTAAGATCCGTTAGTATAATAGAGCAAATCACTACTCTAAGTACTGTTGCAAACCAATTCATATTTTGTTTTGGCATTGTAGCTACTGTAATATAACTTTTTCATGGCTTAATCCACTGATATAAATTGATAGTTTCATCAAAACAAGCAAACTATGCATCAAAAACAGAACAGTCTGTAATAATTTGAACATTCACCATACTTCTGATACTTGAAATATTCTGCCAAAATTAGGAAAAATAAAAAATTTGTATAGAAATAAAGTGCAAAAAGATTCAGAACCATTTGACATTCCAGTAAAAAAAATGAAAAATCGAGCACTACAGCCAAAGTTTCTGTCCTGCACTGTACAAACCAACAAGCATTGTAAACACCCTAAAGGAAAACCTTAGCACATTATTTTTATAATACAATGGAATTGTACAAGGGGATAATTATTTTTGTTGAAAAGTTTCTGTAATCAAGATTCACAAAGTTTCCGTGAGCATGAACAAAGTTCAAGGCTAGCTCCCACTTCAACAATGCTCGTCTTTCTCACTTTCGCTTTCCTTTTTGAAAAAGTTTTGGGTTCCCCTCTTTATTTTTGTTGTTTTTAAACTGTATGAAAGCACTCAACAGAAATAAATGACTCTCTAAAACTTCCGGGTTGTCTCCCAGGCAGCGCTTTCTTTAAGGCCATTAAGCTAGGCATATAGTGCTCAAGTAGTGAATCCACCCGGATCCCAAGGTATGTCAAAGCCAATTTTAATTAGCAATGATTTGTAATTTAGTAGTGAGCACAAAGCAACATATATCAAGAAAATACGAAGCCTAACTCTCTTCCTATGCATCGCATGTCATAAAAGAACAATTCATGCACACAAAGTAAAGGCCAATGCATAGTATAAACAGTTTCTTGCAATTTTATCGTGTTGGAAACATAGAGAGGTGGAGATATAGTTCCTCTCTCATAATAATTGCAAGTAGGGGCAACAAGCACATGCATATTATATTCATCAAAATCATCATGTGCAACGGTAAAAGGCAACCCATCAATATAATCCTTAATAAGTGCAAACTTCTCCGATATAGTATAATCGGGAGAATTCAAAAAGATAATAGGACTATCATGCGTGGGTGCAATAGCAACAATTTCATGTTTAACATAAGGAACTATAGCAAGTTCATCTCCATAGGCATAATTCATATTGGCATCTTGGCCACAAGCATAGCAAGCATCATCAAAAAGGGATATTTCAAGAGAATCAATGGGATCATAATAGTCATCATAGCAATCATCCTTCGGTAAGCACGAAGGGAAATTAAACAATGTATGAGTTGAAGAGTTACTCTCATTAGAAGGTGGGCACAGGTAGCTAATCCGCTCTTCCTCCTTTTGTTCTTCGCTCTCCTCATCATCTTTTTCATCCAATGAGCTCATAGTTTCATCAATTTCTTCTTCCATAGTTTCCTGCAAAATATTAGTCTCTTCTTGGACAGCGGAGGAGTCCTCAATATATGGTTTAACATAGGCATTAGAAGCATAATTATCATAGCAATATTTAAGTATGGCAAAATTTTCAGATTTGTAAACAGTAGCACCATACTTTTCAATCAAAGAAGCAATTTCATAAGCACCCTTAAAAGCAACAAATTCTTCAATTTGTTGAACATCATAGTAATTATAAACACCTTTAGCATACGAAGATACGATTCCATTATCACTAAACTCACATTGATAGGGAAGGTGTTTCTTAGGGTTTTCAGAACAACATGTAAAATCAAATATTTCACATAAAGTCCAAGCATAGCATTGCAAACGATGAATTTGACCCAGTAAAATTTTCCCTTTTTCAAATATTCGGTGTCGCACATAACAAGCATGCTCATCTAAAGATTTGCCCTCAACTAAGCTAGTTGGGGTTTCAGCACGAGCACATAGGGATCGAAGATGATCCAAGTAATAAGCTTCAGGAGTGTGATAGATTTTGAGTGGTTCTTCAACCATTGGTTTAGTAGGTACAACTAATTTTTTTTGGTATTTTGCATTTCCTACCCATAACTAAAGATAGAAAACAACTAAGAACAGCAAATGAAAATTACTTAGTGATAAAGCAAACAAGCACACACGAGAATATTCACCCCACGCTATTGCTCCCCGGCAACGGCGCCAGAAAAAGGTCTTGATAACCCACAAGTATAGGGGATCAATTGTAGCCTCTTTCGATAAGTAAGAGTGTCGAACCCAACGAGGAGCTAAAGGTAGAACAAATATTCCCTCAAGTTCTATCGACCACCGATACAACTCTACGCACGCTTAACGTTACCTAAAACAAGTATGAAACTAGAAGTACTTTGTAGGTGTTTTTGGATAGGTTTGCAAGATAATAAAGAGCACGTAAATAAAAGCTAGGGGCTGTTTAGATAAAGACACAACTAAATTAGTTTTAGTAAAGAGCTTTTTGTCACGAGAAAGTTATTTGTCCCTAGGCAATCGATAACTAGACCGGTAATCACTATTGCAATTTTATTTGAGGGAGAGGCATAAGCTAACATACTTTCTCTACTTGGATCATATGCACTTATGATTGGAACTCTAGCAAGCATCCACAACTACTAAAGATCATTAAGGTAAAACCCAACCATAGCATTAAAGCATCAAGTCCTCTTTATCCCATACGCAACAACCCCCTTACTCGGGTTTGTGTTTCAGTCACTCACGCAACCCACTATAAGCGAATCATGAACGTATTGCAACACCCTACAGTGGGAATCCCTGACGCTTGCGCGACACGGAGAGCACCATAGGACAACACCAATAATAAAACATGCAACTCAAACCAATCTTGATCATCAAATAACCCATAGGACAAAACGGATCTACTCAAACATCATAGGATAGCCATACATCATTGGGAAA
The DNA here is from genome assembly GCF_018294505.1 of Triticum aestivum. NCBI lineage: Eukaryota > Viridiplantae > Streptophyta > Magnoliopsida > Poales > Poaceae > Triticum > Triticum aestivum. Next base: position 241,350,614 of record NC_057808.1, on the reverse strand, counting down.
TAATATATAGCGTTGAGCACCATGTTTAAGTAGAGATTACAGCGGGTAAGAGAGAGGTTACACCGCTGCATAAAGGGGGGAAGAGTTGGTGATGATGGCGGTGAAGTTGTTGGTGAAGATTGCGGTGATGATGATGGCCACGGCAGCGTTCCAGCGCCACCGGAAGAGAGGGGGAGAGAGGCCCCCTTCTTCTTCTTCTTCCTTGACCTCCTCCCTAGATGGGAGAAGGGTTTCCCCTCTGGTCCTTGGTCTCCATGGCGTGGGAGGGGCGAGAGCCCCTCCGAGATTGGATATGTCTCTCTCTGTTTCTGCTTCTTTCCGTTTTTGTGTTTTTTCTCTGCTGCCCTTTCACCGTTTCTTTTATATCCGGAGATCCGTAACTCCGATTGGGTTGAATATTTCGCCCAGATTTTTCTCACAAAATTAGCTTTCTTGCGGCGAAAGAAGAGCGTCAACCGCCTTACGGGGTGCCCACGAGGGTCCAGGGCGCGCCCCCTGCCTCGTGGCCCCCTCAGGCACCGTCTCGCGTTGATTTTACTTCCCAAAAATCATAAATATTCCAAAATAATTCTCCATCCGTTTTTATCCCGTTTGGACTCCGTTTGATATTGGGTTTCTGCGAAACATAAAACAATGCAACAAACAGGAACTGGCACTGGGCACTGGATCAATATGTTAGTCCCAAAAATAATATAAAAAGTTGCCAAAAGTATATGAAAGTTGAATAATATTGGCATGGAACAATCAAAAATTATACATACGACGGAGACGTATCAGTACCTCTAACATATCAAACTCGAACAGGAAAATACCTTAGAGGCTGGCACGGTCTTCTCCAGTGACGATGCCCTACACTGTTCGCTGTCGTATGCGCGGTCCATGGGGATCCGTGGCGCCGGTGGCATGTGGGGATCTGCGCCAATGGCGATGGTGACATCTGGAGATCCGCAGCATCCTGGGTATTGGCGGTGTCCTGGGGATCTTCCGCGTCCCTGGGATCAACAACGGCGGCGGTGGTGATCTGCAATGGTGGCGTCCTGGTGATCCGCAGCGTCCCTGGGGATCGACGGCGGCCGAAACTCAGGAAACCGGGACGTTAGGAGTGAGAGAGAGAGAGAGGAGATAGGGTGGAGCAGTAGGGGCAGTGGCGGAGTGGGAGATGGGGCGGCGACGGTGGAGTGGGAGACGAGGGAAAGAGAGAGGTCGCAGCGGGAGGGGTGGATCGCGAGGAGGGGCGGCATACATGTTTTTTTTACGTAGGGATGGTGGGGGATGGGACGGAAAAAAACAGCGAAATAAAACGGACAAAAGTGGTGGGACGAAATAAAACCGTGGAGCTATTCACCAACTCAGACATTTGGAGTAGAAACCCTCATGACGTCCGGGATCTCATCTGGGACTCCGAACAACATTTGGTTACCATTCATCAAATATCCCAATACTACTCCAACATCAATGAACGTTAAGCACGTGACCCTATGGGTTCAGGAATTATGTAGTCATGACCGGGACACCTCTCCGGTCAATAACCAATAGCGGGACCTGGATGCCCATATTGATTCCTACATATTCCACGAAGATCTTTTATCGGTTGAACCTTTATGACAACATACATAATTCCCTTTGTCTGTCGGTATGTTACTTGCCCGAGATTTGATCGTCGGTATCTCTATACCTAGTTCAATCTCGTTACTGGCAATTCTCTTTACTCGTTCCGTAATACATCCTCTTGCAACTAACTCCTTAGTCACTTTGCTTGCAAGCTTCTTGTGATGTGTATTACCGAGAGGGCCCAGAGATACCTCTCCGATAGACGGAGTGACAAATCCCAATCTCGATTCATGCCAACTCAACAGACACCTTTGGAGATACCTGTAGAGCATCTTTATGATCACCCAATTACGTTGTGACGTTTGGTAACACACAAGGTATTCCTCCGGTATCTGGGAGTTGCATGATCTCATGGTCGAAGGAATATGTATTTGACATTAAGAAAGCAGTAGCAATAAACTGAATGATCATATGCTAAGCTAACAGTTGGGTCTTGTCCATCACATCATTCTCCTAATGATGTGATCCCATTATCAAATGACAAATCATGTCTATGGTTAGGAAACCTTAACCATCTTTTGATCAACGCGCTAGTCTAGTAGAGGCTCACTAAGGACACGGTATTTGTTTATGTATCCACACATGTATTTAAGTTTCTAGTCAATACAATTCTAGCATGAATAATAAACCTTTATCATGATTAAGGAAATATAATAATGACCATTTTATTATTGCCTCTAGGGCATATTTCCATCAGCGCTATCATCCAAGGACTCAATATTCAAGTACAACAACTTGGCATCCTCCACATTGGTTGCGATCTTCACCTTCTTTTCTTTGAGCATCGTCTTCTTCTCCTCGAGCATGGTGTCCTTCTCTTCGATCATGGCCCTCTTCTCTTTGAGTGCTAGCTTCTTCTCGGTCGCCTCCATCAACAATTTGGACATCTCCTGTTGGAAATATGCCCCAGAGGCAATAATAAATTGGTTATTATCATATTTCCTTGTTCATGATAAATGTTTATTATACATGCTAGAATTGTATTGACCGGAAACTTAAATACATGTGTGTATACATAAACAACATTGTGTCCCTAGTAAGCCTCTACTAGACTAGCTCGTTGATCAAAGATGGTTGGGGTTGTTGGGAAACGTTGCATGGAAAACAAAAAAAATTCTACGCACACGCAAGATCTATCCATGGAGATGCATAGCAACAAGGGGGGAGAGTGTGTCTATGTACCCTCGTAGACGGTAAGCGGAAGCATTTATTAACGTGGTTGATGTAGTCGAACTTCTTCGCGCTCCAACCAATCAAGTACCGAACGTATGACACCTCCGTGTTTAGCACACGTTCAGCTCGGTGACGTCCTCCGCCTTCTTGATCCAGCAAGATGGCAAGGTAGTGGATGAGTTCCGGCGGCACGACGGCATGGTGATGGTGATGGTTAAGCTATCTCCGAAGGGCTTCGCCTAAGCACTACGAAAATACGATCGGGGGTGTAAACGGTGGAGGGGGCGCCACACACGACTAAGAAATTGTCGTGGTTATCCTAGGCGCCCCTCCCACATATATATATAGGTGGGGGGAGCAGCCAGGAGGGCACCCCAAGTAGGCTGAATCCTACTTGGGGTCCTCCCCAAGTGGCACCCCCTTTCCTTATTGGAGTGCGGGAGGAAGGAAGGAGGAGGTGGCGCCCCCTTTCCTTTCTTTCCTGAGGAGGGAAAGGCAGGAGGGGCCACCCCTCCCCTTTCCTTCCCCTAGGGCCGGCCAGCATTGTAGAGGGGTGCACCAGCCCCCTAGTGGGCTGGTCTGTCCCCTCCTATGGCCCATAAGGCCCATACACTTGCCGGGGGTGTCCGGAACCCCTTCCAGTGACCCGATGACTACCCGGTGCACTCCGAAACTATTCTAGTGTCCGAATACCATTGTCCTATCTATCAATCTTTACCTCTAGACCATTTAGAGACTCATCGTCATGTCCGTGATCTCATTCGGGACTCCGAACAACATTTGGTCACCAAATCATATAACTCATATAACACTATATCGTCAACGAACGTTAAGCGTGCGGACCCTATGGGTTCGAGAACTATGTAGACATGACCGAGACACCTCTCCGGTGAATAACCAATAGTGGAACCTAGATGACCATATTGGTTCCTACATATTCTACGAAGATCTTTATCAGTCGAACCGTTGTGACAACATACGTAATTCCCTTTGTCCATCGGTATGTTACTTGCCCGAGATTTGATCGTCGGTATCTCTATACCTAGTTCAATCTCGTTAATGACAAGTCTCTTTACTCGTTCCATAATACATCATCTTGTAACTAACTCATTAGTCATTTGCTTGCAAGGCTTCTTATGATGTGCATTACCGAGAGGGCCTAGAGATACCTCTCCGATACTCGGAGTGACAAATCCTAATCTCGATCTATGCCAACTCAACAAACACCTTCGGAGATACCTGTAGAGCATCTTTATGATCACCCAGTTATGTTGTGACATTTGATAGCACACAAGGTATTCCTCCAGTATTCAGGAGTTGCATAATCTCATAGTCGAAGGAATATGTATTTGATATAAAGAAAGCAATAGCAATAAACTGAATGATCAATATGCTAAGCTAATGGTGTTGGGGAACGTAGCATGGGAAACAAAAAATTCCTACGCTCACCAAGATCAGTCTAGGAGATGGATATCTACGAGAGGATAGATTGCATCTACATCCCCTTGTAGATCGCTAAGCGGAAGCGTTAAGAAACGCGGTTGATGTAGTCGAACGACTTTGCTATCCAATCACGATCCGTCCCGCGAACTCCTGATCCAAGTGCCAAACGAACGGCACCTCCACGTTCAACACACGTATGGCTTGATGACGCCTTCACCTCCTCGATCCAGTGAGTGATGGTGAAGTAGTAGCTCGAGTCCTCCAGCGGCACGACGACGTGATGGTGGTGGTGGTGAAGAAATCTCATCAGGGCTTCGCCAATCCTCACGGAGAAGAAGAAGGACTACGAGGGAGAGGGAGGGCAGCGCCGTGGCACAGATGGGTGCGGCTGCCCTCCCTCTACCCCTCTATATATAGGGGGAAGGGAGGAGGAAGGGCGCCCTAGGGTTCCCTAGGGGGGGGCAGCGGCCACCAGGGGGAAACCCTAGATGGGTTTTGGTGCGCCTCCCCCCGGGAGCCTTGGCCCAGGCAAAGGGGGTGGCTGCCCTAGGGGAGCACCCCCACCCCTTCTGGTTACGTGGGAAAGGGTGAGGGTGGCGCACAACCCCTTAGTGGGCTGGTTCCCCCCTTCCCTTGGCCCATGGGGCCCACCAACACTTGCCCCCCCCCGAAACCCCTTTCGGTGATGTTGATCATCACTCGGTACCCCCGAAACAATTCCGGACTCCAATACCCTTCGTCAAATATATCAATCTTCACCTCCAGACCATTCCGGAGTTCCTCGTCACGTCCGAGATCTCATCCAGGACTCCGAACAACCTTCGGTAACCACCAAAATGACTGAACTATACTTATATCGTCACCATACGTTAAGTGTGTAGACCCTGCGGGTTCGAGAACTATGCAGACATGGCCGAGACACCTCTACGGTCAATAACCAATAGCGGGACCTGGATGCCCATATTTGTTCCTACAAATTCTACGAAGATCTTATCGGTCGAACCTCAATGTCAAGGATTCTGCTAATCCCGTATGCAGTTCCCTTTATCAATCAGTATGTTACTTGCCCGAGATTCGATCGTAGGTATCCCCATACCTAGTTCAATCTCATTACCGGCAAGTCTCTTTACTCGTTCGGTAATACAAGATCCCGTGGCTAACTCATTAGTCACATTGCTTGCAAGCTTACTGTGATGTTGTATTACCGAGTGGGCCCTGAGATACCTCTCCGTCATACGGAGTGACAAATCCCAGTCTTGATCCATGCCAACTCAACAGACACCCTCGGAGATAACTGTAGAGCACCTTTATAGTCACCAAGTTATGTTGCGATGTTTGGTACACACAAGGTATTCCTCCGGTGTCAGTGAGTTGCATGATCTCATGGTCATAGGAACATATACTTGACATGCAGAAAACGATAGCAATAAACTTGGCACGATCGTACGCTACATTTATAGTTTGGGTCTTGTCCATCACATCATTCTCCTAATGATGTGATCCCATTATCAAATGAAAACACATGTCTATGGCTAGGAAACCATAGCCATCTTTCATCAACGAGCTAGTCCGGTATAGGCTTACTAGGGACATGTTGTTGTTTATGTATCCACACATGTATCTGAGATTCTGATCAATACAATTCTAGCATGGATAATAAACGATTATCATGAACTGGGAAATATGATAATAAATAATTTATTATTGCCTCTAGGGCATATTTCCAACAAATGGATGGGTCTTGTCCATCACATCATTCTTCTAATGATGTGATCCCGTTATCAAATGACAACACATGTCTACGGTTAGGAAACCTTAACCATCTTTGATCAACGAGCTAGTCTAGTAGAGGCTTACTAGGGACACGATATTAGTTTATGTATTCACACATGTATTTAAGTTCCTGATCAATACAATTCTAGCATGAATAATAAACCTTTATCATGAATAAGGAAATGTAAAATAACAACTTTGTTATTGCCTCTAGAGCATATTTCCTTGAGTCTTCCACTTGCACTAGAATCAATAATCTAGTTTACATAGTAATGAATCTAACACCCATGGAGTCTTGGTGCTGATCATGTTTTGCTCGTGGAAGAGGCTTAGTCAACGGGTCTGCTACATTCAGATCCGTATGTATTTTGCAAATCTCTATGTCTCCATCCTCAACCTTTTCACGAATGGAGTTGAAGCGTCTCTTGATGTGTTTGGTTTTTTTTGTGAAACCTGGATTCCTTTGCCAAGGCAATTGCTCCAGTGTTGTCACAAAAGATTTACATTGGACCCGATGCACTGGGTATGACACCCAGATCGGATATGAGCTCATTCATGCGCTGCTTCTGAAGCAATTATGTACTCCGCTTCACACGTAGATCCCTCGACGACGCTCTGCTTGGAACTGCACCAACTGACAGCTCCACCATTCAATATAAATACGTATCCGGTTTGTGACTTAGAGTCATCCAGATCAATGTCGAAGCTAGCATCAGCGTAACCATTTACGACGAGCTCTTCGTCACCTCCATAAATGAGAAACATATCCTTAGTCCTTTTCACGTACTTCAGGATGTTCTTGACCACTGTCCAGTGATCCACTCCTGGATTACTTTGGTACCTCCCTACCAAACTTATGGCAAGACACACATCAGGTCTGGTACACAACATAGCATACATGATAGAACCTATGGTCGGGCTTTGAGTCTGACTCAATTTCACACCTTGTAACACAGGCAAGAACCCTTTCTTTGACTGATCCATTTTGAACTTCTTCAAAACTTTGTCAAGGTATGTGCTTTTTGAAAGTCCTATTAAGCGTCTCGATCTATCTCTAAAGATCTTGATGCCCAATATATAAGCAGCTTCACCGAGGTCTTTCATGAAAAATTCTTATTCAAGTATCCTTTTATGCTATCCAGAAATTCTATATCATTTCCAATCAACAATATGTCATCCACATATAATATCAGAAATGCTACAGAGCTCCCACTCACTTTCTTGTAAATAGAGGCTTCACTGTAAGTCTGTATAAAACCATATGCTTTGATCACCTCATCAAAGCGTATATTCCAACTCCGAGATGCTTGCACCAGTCCATAGATGGATCGCTGGAGCTTGCACACTTTGTTAGCACCTTTAGGATCGACAAAACCTTTTGGTTGCATCATATACAACTCTTCTTTAAGATATCCATTAAGGAATGCAGTTTTGACATCCATTTGCAAGATCTCATAATCATAAAATGCGGCAATTGCTAAGATGATTCAGTCTGACTTAAGAATCGCTACGGGTGAGAAAGTCTCATCGTAGTCAACTCCTTGAACTTGTCAAAAAACCTTTCGCGACAAGTCGAGATTTGTAGACAGTAACATTACCATCAGCGTCAGTCTTCTTCTTGAAGATCCATTTATTTTCTATGGCTTGCCGATCATCGGGCAAGTCCACCAAAGTCCATACTTTGTTTTCATACATGGATCCTATCTCAGGTTTCATAGCCTCAAGCCATCTATCGGAATCTGGGCTCATCATAGCTTCTTCATAATTCATAGGTTCGCTTTGTCTAATAACATGACTTCCAGGACAGGATTACCGTACCACTCTGGTGCGGATCGTGCTCTGGTTGACCTACGAGGTTCAGTAGCAACTTGATCTGAAGTTTCATGATCATTATCATTTGTTTCCTGTCTAGTTGGTGTAGGCATCACGAAAACAGATTTCTCTAATGAGCTACTTTCCAATTCGAGAGAAGGTACAACTACCTCATCAAGTTCTACTTTCCTCCCAGTCACTTCTTTCGAGAGAAACTCCTTCTCTAGAAAGGATCCATTCTTAGCAACAAAGATCTTGCCTTTGGATCTGTGATAGAAGGTGTACCCAATTGGTTCTTTAGGGTATCCTATGAAGACGCACTTCTCCGATTTGGGTTCGAGCTTAACAGGCTGAAGCCTTTTGACATAAGTTTCGCAACCCCAAACTTTAAGAAACAACGACTTAGGTTTCTTGCCAAACCACAGTTCATACGGTGTCGTCTCAACGGATTTAGATGGTGCTCTATTTAACGTGAATGCGGCTGTCTCTAATGCATAACTCCAAAATGATAGCGGTAAATTCGTAAGAGACATCATAGATCGCACCATATCTAACAAAGTACGGTTACCACGTTCGGACACACCATTACGCTGTGGTGTTCCAGGTGGCATGAGTTGTGAAACAATTCCACATTGTTTTAAATCAAGGCCAAACTTATAACTAAAATATTTGCCTCCACGATCAGATCGTAGAAACTTTATTTCCTTGTTACGATGATTCTCCACTTCACTCTGAAATTCTTTGAACTTTTCAAATGTTTCAGACTTGTGTTTCATCAAGTAGACATACCCATACCTATGTTGGGGAACGTAGTAATTTCAAAAAAATTCCTACGCACACGCAAGATCATGGTGATGCATAGCAACGAGAGGGGAGAGTGTTGTCTACGTACCCTCGTAGACCGTAAGCGGAAGCGTTATGACAATGCGGTTGATGTAGTCGTACGTCTTCACGGTCGACCGATCCTAGCACCGAAAGTACGGCACCTCCGCGATCTGCACACGTTTGGCTCGGTGACGTCCCACGAACTCATGATCCAGCAGAGTGTCGAGGGAGAGCTTCGTCAGCACGACGGCGTGATGACGGTGATGATGAAGCTACCGGCGCAGGGCTTCGCCTAAGCACTGCAACGATATGACCGTGGTGGATTATGGTGGGGGGGGCACCGCACACGGCTAAGAGATCAATGATCAACTTGTGTGTTCTAGGGTGCCCCCCTGCCCCCGTATATAAAGGAGCAAGGGGGGAGGCCGGCTGACCCTTGGGGCTGATACGTCTCCAAAGTATCTATAATTTTTGATTGTTCCATGCTATTATATTATCTATTTTGGATGTTCAATGGGCTTTATTATACACTTTTATATTGTTTTTGGGACTAACCTATTAACCGGAGGCCCAGCCCAAATTGCTGTTTTTTTGCCTATTTCAGCGTTTCGAAGGAAAGGAATATCAAATGGAGTCCAAACGGAATGAAACCTTCAGGAACGTGATTTTCTAAACAAACGTGATCCAGAGGACTTGGAGTGGACGTCAAGCAATCAACGAGGAGGCCACGAGGCAGGAGGGCGCACCTACCCCCTGGGCGCGCCCTCCACCCTCGTGGGCCCCTCATAGCTCCACCGACATACTTCTTCCTCCTATATATACCTACGTACCCCGAAAACATCAGACAAGGAGCCAAAACCCTATTTCCACCACCGCAACCTTCTGTACCCGTGAGATCCCATCTTGGGGCCTTTTTCGGCGCTCCGCCGGAGGGGGCATCGATCACGGAGGGCTTCTACATCAACACCATACCCTCTCCGATGATGTGTGAGTAGTTTACCTCAGACCTTCGGGTCCATAGTTATTAGCTAGATGGCTTCTTCTCTCTCTTTGGATCTCAATACAAAGTTCACCTTGATTCTCTTGGAGATCTATTCGATGTAATCTTCTTTTGCGGTGTGTTTGTCGAGATCCGATGAATTGAGGGTTTATGATCAAGATTATCTATGAACAATGTTTGAATCTCCTCTGAATTCTTTTATGTATGATTGGTTATCTTTGCAAGTCTCTTCGAATTATCAGTTTGGTTTGGCCTACTAGATTGATCTTTCTTGCAATGGGAGAAGTGCTTAGCTTTGGGTTCAATCTTGCGGTGCTCGATCCTAGTGACAGTAGGGGAAACGAGACGTATTGTATTGTTGCCATCGAGGATAAAAAGATGGGGTTTATATCATATTGCATGAGTTTATCCCTCTACATCATGTCATCTTGCTTAAACCGTTACTCTGTTCTTATGAACTTAATACTCTAGATGCATGCTGGATAACGGTCGATGTGTGGAGTAATAATAGTAGATGCAGGCAGGAGTCGGTCTACTTGTCACAGACGTGATGCCTATATACATGATCGTACCTAGATATTCTCATAACTATGCTCAATTCTAGCAATTGCTCGACAGTAATTTGTTTACCCACTGTAATACTTATGCTATCTTGAGAGAAGCCACTAGTGAAACCTATGGCCCCCGGGTCTATTTTCCATCATATTAATCTCCCGTCAACAAGTTATTTATGTCGCCGTTTATTTTGCTTTCTTTACTTTTAGTCTTTATCATAAAAATACCAAAAATATTATCTTATCATCTCTATCAGATCTCACTTTTGCAAGTGGTCGTGAAGGGATTGACAACCCCTTTATCGCGTTGGTTGCAAGGTTCTTATTTGTTTGTGTAGGTACGAGGGACTTGCGTGTGGCCTCCTACTGGATTGATACCTTGGTTCTCAAAAACTGAGGGAAATACTTACGCTACTTTACTGCATCACCCTTTCCTCTTCAAGGGAAAACCAACGCAGTGCTCAAGAGGTAGCAAGAAGGATTTCTGGCGTCGTTGCCGGGGAGGCTTATGCCAAGTCAAGTCAAGATTTGACTCCCAGCAACTAGCCATTTATGGCCCCGTTGCCGGGGAGTCTACGCACAAGTCAAGACATACCAAGTACCCATCACAAACTCTTATCCCCTGCATTACATTATTTGCCATTTGCCTCTCGTTTTCCTCTCCCCCACTTCACCCTTGCCGTTTTATTCGCCTTCTTTTTCGTTTGCCTTTTTCTCGCCAGATCTATTGTTTGCTTGTCTTACCATGTGCCTTTTATATGCTTGCATCTTTGCTTGCTAAAAATCTATTGATATGGATCCACTTAAAGTGTTCTACTTGGATCATCTTCGATCCTTATGCGCTCGTGCTGAAACCCCAACTAGCCTAGTTGATGGGAAATCTTTAGATGAGCATGCTCATTTTGTGTGTCACTGTTTGTCTGAAAAGGGAGACTCTTATGGGATCAAATAAACAGATTGATGTGTTATGCTTGGAATCTTTGTGAAATTTATGATTTTACTTGTTGCTCTGAAAACATTAAGAAACACCTTCCCTACTAATGTGAGTTTAGTGATAATGGAATCGTATCTTCGTATGCTAAGGGTGTTTACAATTACTATGATGTTCAACAAATTGAAGAATCTGTTGCTTTTAAGGGTGCTTATGAAATTGCTTCTTTGATTGAAACATATGATGCTACTCTTTACAAATCTGAAAATTTTGCCATACTTAAATATTGTTATGATAAGTATGCTTCTAATGCCTATGTTAAACCATATATTGAGGACTCCTTCGCTGTCCAAGAAGAGGCTAATATTTTGCAGGAGTCTATGAGGAAGAAAATAATGATATGCATGAATCTATAGATAATTACGATTCCGATGATTTGATTGAAATATCCCTTGATGAACATGATGCTTGCTATTCTTGTGGCTATGGTGCCAATATTTATAAAGATGAATTTGCTATAGTTCCATATGTTAAACATGAGATCGTTGCTATTGCACCCATACTTGATAGTTCCTTTGATGAAAAGCATGATTGCAATTATTTTGATATAAATTCTGTTGATGTCAATCGTGCTAATAATATGCAAAACCCTAAGCTTGGGGATGCTAGTTTTGCTATGTCTACTACTTGTTGCAATGATCATGATTGGGGTGATTCTTCTTATGATCTTGAAAATTTATTTAGGCCCCGTGATGAATATGAGATTGATAATAGTGTTTGCAATATTATTGAAAGTGGGTTTGGAAGAGTGTCAACTTTAGATCCCACATATTTGGAGAATGTTCAATCTTATGTTTTTTTTGATAAAAGTGGGTTTGGAGAGGTCATGACTTTAGTTAATGATAATCCCACTATTTTGGAAGAGTGTCAACTTCGCATGCATGTGGATCGTGTTGAAAATATTTTATGTGATAGCTATTTTGTTGAATTTTGTTATGATCCCACATGTAATTATTACGAGAGAGGAAAATATGGTTGTAGAAATTTTCATGTTACTAAATTACCTCTCGTTATGTTGAGATTGCTATTGTTTCTTTCCGCTTCCTTGCATATGCTAGTTTTTGCTTGCCTTGATAATTTGTTTGCCTATAAGATGCCTATGCATAGGAAGTATGTTAGACTTAGATGTGCTTGTCACGTGTTTTATGATGCTCTCTTTGTGCTTCAATTCTTGTCTTTCATGTGAGCATCATTGAAATCTCAATGCCTAGCTAGGGGCGTTAAACGATAGCGCTTGTTGGGAGGCAACCCAATTTTATTTTATTTTCTTGCTTTTTGGTTCTGTTTAGTAATAAATCTTTGATCTAGCCTCTGGTTAGATGTTTTTTTATGTTTTAATTAGTGTTTGTGCCAAGTGAAACCTATAGGATCTTCTTGGATGATAGTTATTTGATCTTGCTGAAAATTCCAGAAACTTTCTGTTCACGAAAACAATTGTTTAAAATCACCAGAATCTGATAAAATACTGATTTCAATTGAAGTAGATCAATAAACAAATTATCTAGGCCTTCCTATTTTGGTAGATTTTTCTGAGTTCCAGAAGTTTGCGTTAGATACCGATTACTACAGACTGTTCTGTTTTTGACAGATTCTGTTTTTCGTGTGTTGTTTGCTTATTTTGATGAATCTATGGCTAGTAAAAGAGCTTATAAACCATAGAGAAGTTAGAATAAAATAGTTTTAACACCAATATAAATAACGAATGAGTTCATTACAGTACCTTGAAGTGGTGTTTTGTTTTCTTTCGCTAACGGAGCTCATGAGATTTTCTGTTAAGTTTTGTGTTGTGAAGTTTTCAAGTTTTGGGTAAAGATTTGATGGATTATGGAACAAGGATTGGCAAGAGCCTAAGCTTGGGGATTCCAAAGGCACCCCAAGATAAAATTCAAGGACAACCAAAAGCCTGAGCTTGGGGATGCCCCAGAAGGCATCCCCTCTTTCGTCTTCGTCTATCGGTAACTTTACTTGGGGCTATATTTTTATTCACCACATGATACGTGTTTTGCTTGGAGCGTCTTGTATGATTTGAGTCTTTGCTTTTTAGTTTACCACAATCATCCTTGCTGTACACACCTTTTGAGAGAGACACACATTATTCGGAATTTGTTAGAATACTCTATGTGCTTCACTTATATCTTTTGAGCTATATAGTTTTTGCTCTAGTGCTTCACTTATATCTTTTAGAGCACGGCGGTGGTTTTATTTTATAGAAATTATTGATATCTCATGCTTCACTTATATTATTTTGAGAGTCTTTTAGAACAGCATGGTAGTTTGCTTTGGTTAAAATTTTAGTCCTAAAGTGATGAGCATCCAAGATAGGTATAATAAAAACTATCATATAGAGTGCATTGAATATTATGAGAAGTTTGATACTTGATAATTGTTTTGAGATATGAAGATGGTGATATTAGAGTCATGCTAGTTGAGTAGTTGTGAATTTTAGAAATACTTGTGTTAAAGTTTGTGATTCCCGTAGCATGCACGTATGGTGAACCATTATGTGATGAAGTCGGAGCATGATTTATTTATTGATTGTCTTCCTTATGAGTGGCGGTCGGGGACGAGCGATGGTCTTTTCCTACTAATCTACCCCCCTAGGAGCATGAGTGTAGTACTTCGTTTCGATAATTAATAGATATTTGCAATAAGTATGTGAGTTCTTTATGACTAATGTTGAGTCCATGGATTATACGCACTCTCATCCTTCCACCATTGCTAGCCTCTCTAGTATCGCGCAACTTTCGCCGGTACCATACACCCACCATTACCCTCCTCAAAACAGCCACCATACATACCTATTATGGCATTTCCATAGCCATTCTGAGATATATTGCCATGCAACTCACCACCGTTCCGTTTATTATGACACGCTTCATCATTGTCATATTGCTTTGCATGATCATGTAGTTGACATCGTATTTGTGGCAAAGCCACCTTCATAAATCTTTCATACATGTCGCTCTTGATTCATTGTATATCCCGGTACCCCGCCGGAGGCATTCACATAGAGTCATATTTTGTTCTAAGTATTGAGTTGTAATTCTTGAGTTGTAAGTAAATAAAAGTGTGATGATCATCATTATTAGAGCATTGTCCCAAGTGAGGAAAGGATGATGGATACTATGATTCCCCCACAAGTCGGGATGAGACTCCAGACGAAAAAAGAGGCCATAAAAAAAGAGAAAAGGCCCAAATAAAAAATGAGAGAAAAAGAGAGAAGGGACAATGTTACTATCCTTTTACCACACTTGTGCTTCAAAGTAGCACCATGATCTTCGTGCTAGAGAGTCTCCTATGTTGTCACTTTCATATGCTAGTGGGAATTTTACATTATAGAACTTGGCTTGTATATTCCAATGATGGGCTTCCTCAAAAATGCCCTAGGTCTTCGTGAGCAAGCGAGTTGGATGCACACCCACTTAGTTTCTTTTGTTGAGCTTTCCTACACTTATAGCTCTAGTGCCTTCGTTGCATGGCAATCCCTACTCACTCACATTGATATCTATTAATGGGCATCTCCATAGCCCGTTGATACGCCTAGTTGATGTGAGACTATATTCTTCTTTTTGTCTTCTCCACAACCACCATTCTATTCCACATATAGTGCTATGTCCATGGCTCATGCTCATGTATTGCGTGAAGATTGAAAAAGTTTGAGAACATCAAAACTATGAAACATGCTTGGCTTGTCATCGGGGTTGTGCATGACTAAATACTTTATGTGATGAAGATAGAGCATAGCCAGACTATATGATTTTCTAGGGATAACTTTCTTTGGCCATGTTATTTTGAGAAGACATGATTGCTTTGTTAGTATGCTTGAGGTATTATTATTTTCATGTCAATATTAAACTTTTATCTTGAATCTTTCGGATCTAAACATTCATGCCACAATAGAGAAAATTACATTGAGGAATATGCTAGGTAGCATTCCACGTCAAAAATTCTGTTTTTATCATTTACCTACTCGAGGACGAGCAAGAATTAAGCTTGGGGATGCTTGATACGTCTTCAACGTATCTATAATTTTTGATTGTTCCATGCTATTATATTATCTGTTTTGGATGTTCAATGGGCTTTATTATACACTTTTATATTATTTTTGGGACTAACCTATTAACCGGAGGCCCAGCCCAAATTGCTGTTTTTTTGCCTAGTTCAGTGTTTCGAAGGGAAGGAATATCAAACGGAGTCCAAACGGAATGAAACCTTCGGGAACGTGATTTTCTGAACAAACGTGATCCAGAGGACTTGGAGTGGACGTCAAGCAATCAACGAGGAGGCCACGAGGCAGGGGGCGTGCCTACCCCCTGGGCGCGCCCCCCACCGTCGTGGGCCCCTCGTAGCTCCACTGACCTACTTCTTCCTCCTATATATACCTACGTACCCCGAAAACATCAGACAAGGAGCCAAAACCCTATTTCCACCACCGCAACCTTCTGTACCCATGAGATCCCATCTTGGGGGCTTTTCCGGCGCTCCGTCGGAGGGGCATCAATCATGGAGGGCTTCTACATCAACACCATAGCCTCTCCGATGATGTGTAAGTAGTTTACCTCAGACCTTCGGGTCCATAGTTATTAGCTAGATGGCTTCTTCTCTCTATTTGGATCTCAATAAAAAGTTCTCCTTGATTCTCTTGGAGATCTATTCGATGTAATCTTCTTTTGCGGTGTGTTTGTCGAGATCCGATGAATTGAGGGTTTATGATCAAGATTATCTATGAACAATATTTGAATCTCCTCTGAATTCTTTTATGTATGATTGGTTATCTTTGCAAGTATCTTCGAATTATCAGTTTGGTTTGGCCTACTAGATTGATCTTTCTTGCAATGGGAGAAGTGCTTAGCTTTGGGTTCAATCTTGCCATGCTCGATCCCACTGACAGTAGGGGAAACGACACGTATTGTATTGTTGCCATCGAGGATAAAAAGATGGGGTTTATATCATATTGCATGAGTTTATCCCTCTACATCATGCCATCTTGCTTAAAGCGCTACTCTGTTCTTATGAACTTAATACTCTAGATGCATGCTGGATAGCGGTCGATGTGTGGAGTAATAGTAGTAGATGCAGGCAGGAGTCGGTCTACTTGTCACGGACGTGATGCCTATATACATGATCATACCTAGATATTCTCATAACTATGCTCAATTTTATCAATTGCTCGACAGTAATTTGTTTACCCACCGTAATACTTATGCTATCTTGAGAGAAGACAGTAGTGAAACCTATGGCCCCCGGGTCTATTTTCCATCATATTAATCTCCCGTCAAGAAGTTATTTCTGTCGCCGTTTATTTTGCTTTCTTTACTTTTAGTATTTATCATAAAAATACCAAAAATATTATCTTATCATCTCTATCAGATCTCACTTTTGCAAGTGGCCGTGAAGGGATTGACAACCCCTTTATCGCGTTGGTTGCAAGGTTCTTATTTGTTTGTGTAGGTACGAGGGACTTGCGTGTGGCCTCCTATTGGATTGATACCTTGGTTCTCAAAAACTGAGGGAAATACTTACGCTACTTTACTGCATCACCCTTTCCTCTTCAAGGGGAAACCAACGCAGTGCTCAAGAGGTAGCAGGGGCGCGCCAAGGAGGGAGTCCTCCTCCTCCTAGTAGGAGTAGGACTCCCCCTTTCTTAGTCCAACTAGGAGGAGGAAGGGGGAAGGAAGGAGAGGGAGAGAGGGAGGGAAAGAGGGGGCGCCGCCCCCCTCCTTGTCCAATTCGGACTCCCAAGGGGGGGGGGGGCGGCCAGCCCTATGGCCCCTCCTCTCTCTCACAAGGCCCATGTTGGCCCATTAGTTCCCCGGGGGTCCCGATAACCCCCCAGCACTCCAATAATTATCCGGTGACCCCCGAAACTCATCCGGTGTCCGAATATAGTCATCCAATATATCAATCTTTATGTCCCTACCATTTCGAGACTCCTCGTCATGTCTGTGATCACATCCGGGACTCTGAACTATCTTCAGTACATCAAAACACATAAACTCATAATACCGATCGTCACCGAACGTTAAGCGTGCGGACCCTATGGGTTCAAGAACTATGTAGACATGACTGAGACACGTCTCTGGTCAATAACCAATAGCAGAACCTGGATGTTCATATTGGCTCCCACATATTCTACGAAGATCTTTATCGGTCAAACCACATAACAATATACATTGTTCCCTTTGTCATCGGTATGTTACTTGCCCGAGATTCGATCGTCGGTATCTCAATACCTAGTTCAATTTTGTTACCGGCAAGTCTCTTTACTCGTTCCATAATGCATCATCCCGCAACTAACTCATTAGTCACATTGCTTGCAAGGGTTATAGTGATGTGCATTATCGAGAGGGCCCAGAGATACCTCTCCGACAATCGGACTGACAAATCCTAATCTCGATCTATGCCAACTCAACAAGTACCATCGGAGACACCTATAGAGCACCTTTATAATCACCCAGTTACGTTGTGACGTTTGGTAGCACACAAAGTGTTCCTCCGGTATTCGGGAGTTACATAATCTCATAGTCATAGGAACATGTATAAGTCATGAAGAAAGCAATGGCAACATACTAAACGATCAAGTGCTAAGCTAACGGAATGGGTCAAGTCAATCACATCATTCTCTAATGATGTGATTCCGTTAATCAAATGACAAATCATGTCTATGGCTAGGAAACTTAACCATCTTTGATTCAACGAGCTAGTCAAGTAGAGGCATACTAGTGACACTCTGTTTGTCTATGTATTCACACATGTACTAACACTACAAAAAGAGACACATCCGTGACATTTTGGGCCGAACGAAAATCTTTTATGTCATACTTATGACACTTCTATGATGATAATTGTGAAAAAACACGGTATCATCATAGATGTGGTGGGGTCCTACTTCTATGACAAAAATTCATGACAAAAAATGGGCTTTTCGTCCTGGGCGGGCCGGAGACGCAGCTGCATGACATTCTTTGGGCCATCCATGACGGAAAAAACCGTGGTAGAAGCGAGGGCGAGGAAAATATCGGGGTGTCCCCGGTTACGGTGGGTGGTCGGAGGCCGAGCGATGCGCGTTTCTCTCATACGTACGCGCGTGTGTGCAAGGCGTTGGGATCTAACTGAACCCGAGCGAGGCGTTGGGCTCTAACTGAACCCGAGCGATTGCACTGCAGGCTAAGCGTTACTGAACCCGAGAAATCGATCGATGGCGGTTAACTGAACCCGATCGAGCGATTCCTTCGCTACTGCTGCTAACTGAAGCCGATCGATGCTGCCTCTGGATGAACAATGAGGGTTGCGGGGGGTTTGGATGAACAGTTCCCGGTGGGGGTGGATGAACAGGACCCCGTGGTGTTGCCTCTGGATGAACAGTACCCCGATCGATCGAGCCGGTTGGGGCTGGATGAACAGGACCCCGTGGAGGGTAGGATGAACAGGACCACCCCGTGGAGGGCAGGATGAACAATAGACAGTGGAGGGCAGGATGAACAGTAGCCCGTGGAGGGGTGGTTGAACAGGAGCCCGTGGAGAGGGCTGGTTGAACAGTAGCCGGCGGAGTAGCGCGCGGTGGAGGCTGGATGAACAAGAGCCCGTGGATGAACAGTCGCAGGTGGAGGCTGGAGGAGGTCGACGGTGGATGAACAGTAGCCCGTGGAGGCTGGAGGGGGTCGACGGTGGAGATGGACAATATCCCGTGGAGTCCCGTTTTGCGGTATGCCACACCCCTCCCGATGAACAGGACTCCAACACAAGTCTTTTTCCTCCGTTTTGCGGTACGCCACACCCCTCCCAATCAACAGGACCCCCGTTTCGACCGTAGGAGGTCCCTTTCCTCCGTTTTGCGGTACGCCAGACCCCTCCCGATGAACAGGATCCCGTTTAGAACGTGGCCGGTCGAACACAAGGCCGTTTCCTCCGTTCTGCGGTACGCCAGGCCTCGTTTCCATCGGCTGTTCCGTCCAAGCCCTCCCAATGAACACGATGACGCATTCTGTTCCGACCCAGCCGGTTGGCTCCCCATGAACACGACGACGACGCAGTTTCTCCGTTCCGACCCAGCCATGTACAAGAGCCCTGGCCATACGTATGCGCAAGTAGGCGTTCGAGACCCTGCCCGTATGTACGTATGTGGCCGTATTTTCTTTCTTGCACCCTGGCCGCTGTACGTACGTGTAGATGCTACGTGCGTGCCTCTACTACGACACGTGCGCGCCTCTACAATGACCAATATGTACATACACGTTCGCGACCAGAATGACAACGCTACGTATGCTTCGACCAGGTGGGTCCCGACTGTCAGGCACTTCCTTGCCTGCGAAGATGTAGCTGGTGGGTCCCAACAGTCAGGGGGGCAAATCGTTTTTTTGCCCGGACGCACTTCCTTGCGTGCGAAGATGTAGCTGGTGGGTCCCAGCAGTCAGGGGGAAATGTTTTTTCGTGAAATACGGTGGCCCGGCCGATGGGTTCCCGTTGTCAGGTGGAGGAATAATTATTTTGCGTGTAATAAGGAGGCACTTCCTTGCTGCGGCCGTGGACCTAGCTGTCAGCCTCTCCACGTACAGTCCATGTCTGATGGAAGCCGTTCCTTGACCACGTTGACCATGCCGCACCGAGAGCACCAGGGCGGTGGACGACGGCGAGGCCTAGGAAGGGGACGACGTGGAGCCGGGGAAGACGCGGCAGTGGATGCCCACGCATAGAGGAGTATGAGGGTTCGCTGGTTCGCTGCGGTGTGAGGCTGCCGTCGCCACAGAATAACAGGGGCTGTGGGTGAGTAGAGGAATGGCCTGGCCAGCGGTGGGAGTAGTAGGGGCGGTGAGGCCTCCGCCGCATCGCAGCCGACCATGGGAGGCAGGAGCACGAGGCACGACCGGTGCTAGTTTGGGCAGCTGGAGCAAGAAGACCAGAGGTTGAAGAAGCACTACGGCTGTTGGATGGACATCGTACGGTCACTTGAGCTAGAATCGTGCATATTGACTAAGTTGACAAAGCCCTCCGTCCCCGTCAACTTAGTAGGCGCACAAGTCAGCCTGCCACTATACTAGGTCCCAGCTACCAGGGGGAGTATTCATTTTTTTTGTGTGTAATAAGGAGGCACTTCCTTGTGTGCGAAGATATAGCTGGTGGGTCCAAGCTGTCAGCGGCGGTAACGTTTTTTCGTGAAATACAGAGGCCCTTTCGGTGGGTCCCAGATGTCAGGTGGAGGAATCATTATTTTCCGCGTAATAAGGAGGCATTTCCTTGCGTGCGGCCGTGGACCAAGCTGTCAGCCTCTCCACGTACAGTCCACTTCAGATGCATGTCGGTCGTTGACCACGTTGACCAGGCCGCGCCGAGAGCACCAGGGCGGTGGACGACGGAGAGGCCTAGGAAGGGAACAACACGGAGGCAGGGAAGACTCGACAGTTGTTTCCCACGCGGAGGGGAGTACGACTGTACGAGGGTTTACTGGTTCGTCTGCCGTCGCCGGAGAATAACATCAGGTGTGGGCGAGTAGAGGGATGGCTAGGCCAGCGATGGGAGTACGGTGGGGCGGTGAGGCCTGCGCGACAGCACAGCCGGCCGCGGGGAGGAGGGAGCAGGCAGTCCCGCCGGCGCTTGTTTGAGCGGCTGGAGCAGGAAGAGCAGAGATTGAAGAAGCACGATGGCCGTTGGATGGAAATCCAACAGTCACTGCTTGTGCGTCAACCTTTTTTTAGGGAAGCCTCAAATCTGTGGAAAACAGCATACAACCCATCTGCCATTATTTCTAATAATTTACAGCCCATTTGCTAATTCTTAAGGTTTTTTGGAGCCCATATTCTTTTTGTTAGCATTACAGCCCATATTGTGGCCACGGTTTAAAAATTATACGAAATTTTGCATATTTCGGTGCGGTCCGAACTGTTTTTAATCCCGAAATTTTGAGTCACATTCAAACTGATTTTAAAAATAAATGTATATCAATATAAAATCCAACAAATTGTCCACGCATAAAAATCAATGCAATTTAAAATCTCAAAATGAAAAAAAGAAATTTGAAACTAATTGCCGGTTTGATGTGTTTCAAAAATGTACATCCCATTTCTCATTATTGATAGGCCATTTTCTCGGCCAGCCGAATGAAGCTCTCCTCGTCTTGGAAGATTTGCAGCCCAACAGGCCTGACAAAGCGACTTACTTGGCAAATCACAAAAAAACTGGGCTGTGGCCATGGACCCAGCTGCGGCCGTGGACCCAGCTGTCAGCCTCTCCACGTACAGTACTCTTCCGATGGAAGTCGGTCGTTGACCACATTGACCACGCCGCACCGAGAGCACCAAGGCGGTGGACGACGGCGAGGCCTAGGAAGGGGACGACACGGAGCCGGGGAAGACGCGGCAGTGGATGCCCACGCGGAGAGGAGTACGAGGGTTCACTGGTTCGGCTGTGGCGTGAGGCTACCGTCGCCGCAGAATAACAGGGGGTGTGGGTGAGTAGAGGGATGCCCTGGCCATCGGTGGGAGTAGTAGGGGCGGTGAGGCCTCCGCGGCATCACAGCCGGCCACGGGTGGCAGGAGCACGCGGCATGACCGACGCTGCTTTGGGCGGCTGGAGCAAGAAGACCAGAGGTTGAAGAAGCACTATGGCCGTTGGATGGACATCGTATGGTCACTGGAGCTAGAATCGTTCATGTTGACTAAGTTCACAACGCCCTCCGTCCCCGTCAACTTAGTAGGACCACAAGTCAGCCACCCACTATGGTGGGTCCCAGCTAGCAGGGGGTATTCATTTTTTGTGCGTAATAAGGAGGCACTTCCTTGCGTGCGAAGATATAGCTGGTGGGTCCGACCTGTCAGCGGGGGGGGGGGGACGTTTTTTTCACGAAATACAGAAGCCCTTCCCACGTACAGTCCACGTACAGTGCGTAATAAGGAGGAACTTTCCTTGCGTGCGACCATGGACCTCGTGGGTCCCAGCCGTCAAGCTCTCCACGTACAGTCCTCTTCCGATGACTCTCGTATGTTTACCATGCCACGCCGAGCGGACCGAGGCGGTCGACGGCGGCGAGGCCCCAGACTGGAACAACCCAGAGATAGGGAAGACGCGACAGTGGAGTCGCAGACGGAGAGGAGTGGGAAACTTGACTGGTTCGGGTGCGGGGTGGGCCTACACTCGGCAGAGAATAACAGGAGGTGCGGAGTGGAGGGATGGCCTGGCTATCGGCGGGGTAGCGTTTCGCCGAGGAGCGCAAAACAACGCTGCTGGACGCCGGAGGCTGGAGCAGGCGGTTCCGGCAGCGCTGGGGGAAGAAGACGAGGGATTGAAGAAGAATGCCGGCCGTTGGATGTAAATCCAAGGCCTTCTTAGGCTTCGACCTACTGGCCCACACGTCAGCCAGTCCATTTGTTTTTTTAGTCCATTTGGTGGGCTGGGTGAAACAATGATGTAGCATCTATGCAACCCGTTTATATGTATGGTAGAATTTAAAGCCCATTTGCATTTTTCTCGAAATCCGCGGACTTGCTGGGCTGGGTGAAAATATCATGTTGGGCTAGACGGAGAAATGTTATAAAAACATAAACACATGATTGCACGTCTATTATTGCATTGGTCAGTAAAATCTTTGCAAGCTTATGTACGCAATCACTAGGAGTTAACTTGCCAAGTTATATATAAACAATTATTATTATTATTTTGTAAGAACTTTCAACTTACGAAATAAAATATCATATAAATTTGATGAGTTAATAGTACGTGGGGTATTATTATTTTTTAGGCTAGACGTGGGACAGTTGAGTTGGTTCTAGGGAAAAGTACTGGGAGAAAACTCAGTTTACATCGAAAAAGAAAGTGGGAGAAAATTCAGATATAGGATTAATGAAAACAAAAAATAGAACTGAGCTGTATAGGAAGAGGAAGAAAGATTGAACAAAATAAAGAAATACAAATGGATAGGTGGTTGGTCCCATATGTCTGTGTAC
Source organism: Triticum aestivum (assembly GCF_018294505.1). Classification (NCBI taxonomy): domain Eukaryota; kingdom Viridiplantae; phylum Streptophyta; class Magnoliopsida; order Poales; family Poaceae; genus Triticum; species Triticum aestivum. The sequence continues at coordinate 241,327,496 of NC_057808.1, read as the reverse complement.
GAGACCTGCTGGGTCCACCTAAGGAGGGGAATATGTTGGGAGGAAGGAGATTCAAAGCACGGCAGCCGAGTGAACTAGTTTTTTTAACGGACAAGTGAACTAGTTACATACATAAGCAAATAGCCACTAAAAAAGCAAACATGTTAATGGGTTCTTAAAAGAAAATTTTCGGACAAAACAGATAATTACGACACTTAGGCTAATGCATGAAACACTCAGATGATAAAGGTGCTTATAAACAGATAAAGTACAACATCTAGACCTTCCTGGCATGCTTGATCATGACGCTGCGGCTGTCCGTGTACTCGTCGGTTACGGGAAGCAGACACGCCCTCATGTCCAAGATCTGCCTGTACATGTCGTAGCATGCGTATGCGTCCTTGGCCGCATAAGTTATGTAGGCTAGATTCAGAGGTACCTCCCACGTGTTCAGGTCCTTCATATCGTTGTCTTCTTTCATGTTGGCGTATCAGGGGTCGATGATGGTCTCGGCGAGGTCAACCATGGAGTCCTTCTCCTGCCCGTTGGTGATGATCTTGTATTGCTTCTAGATGTCGACAAGCATGTTGCACCAGATGGCCGAATCGTCACGTTCTTCCTTCTCTCCACCGTAGCGAAGGTGCAGTCGGCGCTGCCGATGAAACGGGCGAATGCTCCAGAACCTCTGATGGCCCTACATAAGTGGTAGATGAGAACCTCGTCCCGCACACATACCTGGGCGACGGCGATCCGCTGGTCCCTGTCAGGAGACGAATGGATGGGCACAAGGTCTAGTCCTGCAACCTTGTGCTTTCTCGTCCTGCAGGTACTGCTTGAACTCGGCGAGGCAGAGCTTCACCGAGTCCGGATCGTTGGTGTACATCACATTCAACTTGGTGCAGCCATAGGACTGAACGGCGAACTCAAAGGGGAACTCCTTGCTGAAGTCCATATCCAGCAGGCTCACCCCTCGGATCGCCATTGGAGTCTCTTCAAGTGAACGAGTGTGTAGGCGGCGATGGCAGTTTGTTTTTCAGCTCTTGGGGAACTGGATTCAACAGTAAACTGAGTGTGTACAGGCGACAACAGTTACTACCCCTCCCTCGTCCGCTGCACGCCCGGCAGAAGATGCACCCTCAGCGCATTCAAACGCCTCCATTAAGAAACCTACTCCGGCCACACGTCGGTTCATGAGTGGGTTTGTATTGGTCCTATAATAACAGGAGTTAGTGGTCACTTTACTTAAATTTAATTAGCTTTAATATAAATTTATACTTAAAACAAGCAATGCATTGGCTCGTTCTATCAGTGCCACAGGATCAACATGCACAACAATTAGAATTATTATTCTCAGGACGCACACGATCAACACATTTGTCGCACTTTCACAAAGATAATACTACCAAGTTTGAACTGTTTGTTATGGTTGTTGTCCTCTGCATCATCATGCCGTGTTTCCCAGCTTGCAAGATTCAGAACCAACAAATAAGATCCAAATAATAAGTACAAAAAAGATGCCTACACATCACATTGATTCCCAGCTTGCAAGATTCAGAACCAACAAATAAGATTCAAATAATAAGTACAACAAAGACGCCTACACATCTCATTGATTCCCAGCTTGCAAGATTCAGAACCAACCCATTAGAGTCTTTTGATAAAGTGAATATCGGGATTAATCCATCTTGGCTAGCCATGTCATACAATCGAAGAACTTGGCGAATGCTCTTGACCGTCACAACATCTGTAGTTGAGTATTCCATGATTCAATTCATGCGCCTTTTTCTGCAGTTCACCTGAAATGAAGCAAAGATTGCATCATTTAGCTAGCAAGAAGTACTTGCTCTCATGAGCTGGCAGGTTCTTCTTTAGTAGTTGCACTAAAATTGAGGAACATTAAGGTTGGCTGTCCGGCTCATGTAAGGTGCAACTATAATTTTCTTATCCTTTTGTGCAGTTGTGGCACCCCGGCTCAGAGCGACCGGTTTACCCTGCATTGCCAGCCCAGAGATCATGTCTTCTGGCAACACACAACATATTGGTACAGAAAACAACCGCTTTATTGATGCTAGCAGAACAGAGTTCATATTACAATAGTGGTCGAGGCCAAGCGGCACACTCGGTGCGGCGGAACAATATGTACATTATTTAGTGAACATAAAGGGGCCTCGACTCGAACAACTACGTGGCAGCGGAATAACGTCGTAGCGGAAGCTCCATATCACAGGGACACTGATGTGGACACGATCTAGACTCGAACAGCGCTCCTTTCCAACGAGACTTACCTGAAATCTGGCATGACATGCCAGGTTAGTACATTGAATGTACTTGCAAGCTCACAACAAGCATAATCATAATGACAAACAATATCATGATATTTAACCAATTATTAATAATCCAACATTATATGTCAACATGCTGGGATCAAGCCCGAACGTCCCTCAGGACAGCTTACCAACTGTGATCATCTCTGGACCACAAACACACCACCATAGTGGTCTTTCTCAAGAACAACTCGTGATCCTTATGGCGATCACAACCACGACCATCATTTGGTCCCAAATACCTCGATGGCCTTTCTGCCATCCATTGACAATGCAAAGTTCATAGCTTAGTGTGCAATTTTTATTAAACGTTAACTCATGGTGGGACCTAGTACGAGGTGTCCGTGACCGTGGACTCGGCTATCGATAGATTATACACTCTGCAGAGGTAGCACACTGTACCCACACCACGGAACCCATGGCCTTGCATTCCCATTCGGGTGGACCAACGGCATTCCGACAAAACCCCTCCATTGCCACAACACTCTCCCGGCCACTCCGACCCAAATCCCCAACGGGCTGGTCCTGGGTGGCCCCGTGTCTACCAAAGACACCCCAACCACCGTCGTGGTCAAAACAATGTTGTTGTGGCTTGCCTTAGTGCAGATGAGGTTCACAAGCCTCCTGGCGATCCTCAAGACAAGCCTCACCTTCTGAAAATAATTTTAAACACAAAAATAAAATATCAAGAACACTTCTGAAATTCACCAGAAATTCTAAACAGCTCAGAAAAATCTCATCTTTGGTGAGCTGTTAGATTTCCTTTCAAAGAACACAATGCAAAAAGAATCATCTCATTTGGACTTATGGTTAAAAAGTTAAAATTGTTTGAAGCTCTCTGGAATATAAATGAATTTGAATAAAAAGAAACAGCTGGGGGTGACGTCGAAGGCGTAAAGCCCAAGGGCGCCACCACTCGTACCGCTTCACGCGTGTACTGAGTGGATGACTAGCCGGCCCCGCTAGTCAGGTGGGGGAAGAGGGCGAGAGAAACAAATAGGGCCGCGGCTTCGCCGGAGCTCTCGCCGGCGACGAGGGCTCCTTGGCGCAAACGAGAGGGAGGGATTGAGAGAGGGGACGATGGCGCACCTGCCCGTACCCGTAGCGTGGCTAGGGGTGGTCGGACGGCGTCGAAAACTAGCTCGCAAGCGGAGGCATAACATGGAGGTCGCCGGAGTTGAGGAAGACGGCGAGCAGAGGTCACTCCAGAGGCTCCAAGTGGGCGAGATGGCCTCACCGGAGAGAGGCGAGGCCTTGGAGGGGTCGCCCAGGCCTGGGAGGGGTTGGAGCTACCGCGGCGACCAGAGGGGATCGCCGGCGAGCTCGAGCTCGGGGACGGCGCCCCGAGGCCTGCCCAGTCGGGCTACGGCTTCCTACTCGATCGTGGGGTGTGTGTGAGTGCTGGATGGTGCTCGAGGAGGCTGGGGGTGGCTCTATTTATAGGCGAGCGGCGAGGGTGCTTCGGGCTCCGCCGGTGGACACCTGTCCATGGCGCCCGGCGACGAGCGGCGTCAGTGAGAGGGGGAGAAGGTGACGGAGGTCACGCGGCCACTGTGGGCGAGCGGAGATGAGCACAGGATCAAGGGGATGGCGACGAGCACAGTGCGCTCCGCACTGTTGGGCTGGCCGGACCTTGCCCGTGCTCGCTGCGGCGAGCTTCAGCGGCGGCGAGTGCCAGGAGGAGTTAAGGACGTCGAGATGATGATGGTGGCGGGGTTTGGCATGGTTGGGCAGGCGGGGGAAGCGAGCACGCTCGAACAGAGCGCTCGGCGTCACCTACAGCGCGTCGACACGCATGCCTGGCATCGTGGACACGCGTGGTCACCGCGCGAACTCTCTCCTCAGGCCAGCCTTCGTCCAAAAATCATGTCTGGCATGTTGTTCATGGTAGTTTTGAAGTTTACCACGGTTTGGTTTGGATCCAGGTGCAGTAGAGAAGATTTTACAAGCCAGGTAAGTTTCTGGTCAGTAACTTTGTGATGTTACTGTGGTCAAATGGCTGGGAGTTTGGGGCTGTGCTTTGGAGGCTATTTATAAGTTACTAAGGTAAAGATGCACAAGAAAGTTCAGGTCAAATGGAGCAAGTAAAATGGTAGTTGCTGTAGAAACCACCATTTCTGTCCAGAACAGAAAAGATTTTCTGTAGCAAAAATATTCCAAAAGGTTATTTTGTGGTGGATCAGAAGTGAAGTGATGGTTTGGGAGAGAAGTGAACACTTGGGTGAAAGCCAAGGATGCCCAAGTGTTTAAGTCCAAATGAAAAGATTCAGAAACTCCAAGTTTCAAAAACTTTCAAATGAAATTTCAAGCAAATAAGAAAGGGCAAAAACCAGGCTGTCACAAACCTCCCCCACTTAGAATGAATCTCGTCCTCGAGATTCGGTTGCTTGGGAAAACCACTCTGGATACTGACTCTTAAGGAACTCTTCCTGCTCCCAAGTTGCTTCTGACTCGGTGTGATGCTCCCACTGAACCTTGAAAAAATTTCTGACTTTGCTGCCAGTGACCCTTTCCACTTGATCCAAAATTTTGGACGGTCTTTCTTCATAAGTTAAATCCTTTGCCAATTCTATCTCAGCCATTGCAGTCCTTTTCTCAGGCGGGGATATGCATCGTCTCAATTGCGAAACATGGAACACATTGTGTATTTCTGACAACTCCGGGGGTAGTTCCAGTAGGTATGCAACCGTACCCACTCGAGACATAATTGAGAATGGACCAATGAATCTGGGTGCCAGCTTTCCACGAGTCTGAAATCGCTTAACTCCTTTCATAGGAGTGACTCGGAGGTACACATGTTCTCTGGGTTCAAAACTGACCTGCCGGTGCTTTGCATCATAATAACTCTTTTGACGGGATTTGGCCAATTGCAGTCGGTCTCTGATTTCCTTGACTTGTTTCTCGGCTTCCATCATGAGATCGGTTCCGAAGATATGGCTATCTCCAGCTTGAGACCAATTTAGAGGAGTGCGGCACTTAAGACCATATAGAGCTTCATAGGGTGACATCTTTAGACTGGTCTGGAAACTGTTGTTATACGAGAACTCGGCGTATGGCAAGCAATCTTCAGTTCGCCTCGTTGGCTAGCACACAGGCTAGCAACATATCTTCGAGTATTTGATTTACTCGCTCTGTTTGACTGTCCGTCTGGGGGTGATAAGCAGTACTATATTTTAGTGTTGTCCCCAAGGCTTGATGGAAGCGGGACTAGAAAGCGGAGGTAAACAAAGAACCTCGGTCGGAAGTGATAGTCCGAGGTACCCCATGCAGACTGACGATTCTGGATACATACAGTTGCGCCAGTTCATTTGCTCTGTATCTGGTGCTGACCGGGATGAAATGAGCAACCTTGGTTAGGGTGTCCACTATAACCCAGATTGCGTCTTTGCCTCGTTGAGTCCTAGGCAATCCGGTGATGAAGTCCATGCAAACATCATCCCATTTCCATTGTGAAACTAGCAGTGGTTGGAGAAGTCCGGCTAGCTTCTGATGCTCTGCTTTCACCTTGTTGCATATGTCGCAACAGGCTACAAAATAGGCAATGTCTTTCTTCATCCCATTCCACCAGAATATTTGTTTAAGGTCTTCATACATATTCGTATTTCCCGAATGAATGGAATACGAGGATTCGTGTGCTTCTGACAAGATTTTCCTCTTCAAGTCCGGTTGATTTGGTACACAAATTCGTCCACGGAATCGGAGGGTACCGAAGTTGTCCTTGAAGAAATCTGGGGGCTGCCTTGCATGTTTTTGTAGCTTGGCATCATCTGGCTGGGCCTTGTAGATTTCCATCTCAAGTGTGGGGATAACTTCCAAAATATTAGTGAGGCCAGCATCCACGATGACCAAGTTGAGCTGAGCGATCTCCTCCTGAAGTTCGGTAGGCAATGATTTTAACATGACATTTAAGCTGACGGGCTTTCGACTGAGCGCATCGGCAACGACATTGGCCTTGCCTGGATGGTAATTTATTCCAAGGTCATAATCCTTGACCAACTCTAACCATCTTCGCTGACGGAGATTTAAATCTGGCTGAGTGAAGATGTACTTGAGGCTTTTGTGGTCGGTAAAAATTTGGCACCTTTTTCCAATGAGATAGTGTCTGCAAATTTTTAATGCATGAACCACTGTAGCCAATTCCAAATCATGAGTAGGATAATTTCCCTCATGTGGTCGTAGTTGTCGTGATGCATAGGCTACTACCTTGTCGTCTTGCATCAATACACAACCAATACCTTGTCTGGAGGCATCGCAGTACACGTCGAAGCTGCGATAAATGTCTGGAAGAGTCAATACGGGTGCGGTTGTCAGACGCGTCTTTAGCTCATAAAAACTCTTCTCACAGTCCTTGGTCCACTCAAACTTTGTATCCTTTTTGAGCTGTTCCGTCATAGGTTTAGCAATTTTGGAAAACCCTTCAATGAAACGACGATAGTATCCAACTAATCCAAGGAAACTCCGGATCTGTGTTACAGTCGTGGGCGGTACCCAATCGAGCACATCCTTTACTTTGCTCGGGTCCACGGCTATGCCTTCGGCGGATAGTACATGCCCGAGAAACCCAACTTGCTTGAGCCAAAATTCGCACTTACTGAACTTGGCGTATAGCTGATGGTTGCGGAGCTGTTGTAGCACTGCCCGGAGGTGATCCTTATGCTCTTCTTCACTCTTGGAGTAAATGAGGATGTCGTCGATAAAGACTACCACAAATTTGTCGAGGAAGTCCATGAACACCTTGTTCATCATATGCATGAAGAAGGCAGGGGCATTGGTGAGACCAAAGGACATCACAGTATATTCGTAAAGACCGTATCGTGTAGTGAATGCGGTCTTAGGAATATCTTCCCTTTTAATCTTGAGCTGATGATACCCGGTCCATAAATCGATTTTTGAGAATACTTTAGCCCCACTGAGCTGATCGAACAGATCATCAATCCTTGGCAGTGGGTATTTATTTTTGATGGTGACCTCATTCAGCTGGCGATAATCTATGCACATACGGAGACTGCCATCCTTTTTACCCACGAAGATTGCAGGTGACCCCCACGGTGAAGAGCTGGGACGAATATAACCTTTCCAGAGTAATTCGTCAAGCTGTTTCTTTAGTTCCACTAATTCTGATGAGGGCATCCGCTAATACTTCTTGTATAATGGTGCGGTTCCGGGCACAAGATCTATGGCAAATTCCAGTTCCCGATCTGGTGGCATGCCTGGCAGTTCTTCTGGAAACACATCAGGGTACTCACTGACCACAGGAATAAATTCCAATTCGACCACAGCAGTGCACACTAGTTCTGGCTTGGGTATATGCTTGCGAGCATAGAATTTGGTGAGTTGCCCATTCAGACTGGTTAAATTGACTTCTCGGGTTGCGCAGTTTATACAAACTTGATACTTGGTCAGCCAATTCATTCCCAATATAATATCGAACTGTTCAGACTCAATGATTATCAGAGATGTTGGAAAGTGGACCCCGTTGATATTGATCTCCAGATCACGGCAGACTAGATTGCTCTTGATTATAGATCCCGGGGTTTGTACCAGCATATTTTTGCCCAAAATTGTGCAAGGAAAATTGTTTTGGGCGGCAAAACTCCGAGAAATAAAAGAATGGGAAGCCCCAGAGTCAAATAAAATTACTGCAGGTATGTCATTAACAGAAAACATACCAATGACGACTTCTGGCTTCTCTTGGGATTCATCGGCAGAGATATGATTCACGTGCCCAGTGAAGTTTTGCTGGGTTGGCCCTGACTCCATAAAGTTGACTTGTGGCCTGCTCAGCGCATTCACCTTGTGGTTCTTGGGGCACTGTTTGGCATAATGTCCGGGCTGCCCGCAAGTGAAACAAGAATTATTGTGCTGCCGCTCCTCATGCATTGGATTGGCCACAACATTCTTGACTTGAGTGGTGGTCTTGTTAACATTCTGCTGCCAATTTGGGCGGTATTCCACCTGAGTCTGCTGCCAGGTACGAGCCTTTTGCATAGGTTGCCCATCCTTCTTTGGCTCAAACTTGTGCTTGTTGTTGTTAACAGGCCTATTATCTGATATAAGCTTGTGTTCCCGTTCAGCAATGAATGCCTTGTCTACCAGAGTTTGGAAATCCGTGAAATCAAACATACTAAGAGCACAACGAAGTTGCGGATTTAAACCTCCAAGAAATCTGTCCATCTTCCTTTCTTCGGTGGCTACGTCATACAGAGAGTAACGGGCCAGATGATTGAATTTTTGCAAATACTCAGCCACAGATTGATTTCCTTGGACAAGCGCGAGAAATTCACGCTGCTTGGCCTTCATAACTCCAGTAGGGATGTGATATTTGCGGAACTTATCCTTGAATTTTTCCCAGGTGACTTCCTCATCAATCGGCCACATGGCTTTTGTATTTTCCCACCATATGGCAGCTGCGCCTTCAAGGTAATGGGTTGCAAATGGGACTTTATCATTTCCTTCAGTACGGGCGATCTCAAGCTTTTTCTCCATGGTGCACAACCAATCGTCTGCATCCAATGGGTCAACAACCTGACTGAAATTGGGTGGACTGGTTCTCTGAAAATCTGACAGCTTTGAGTGATGACCATTATGATTTCCATTTTGTCCAACTATAGCTTGCACACTTCTCAATATTTCAATCAGATAATTGTTCCTTTTTTCTTCAAACATACGCAAAACTTGCTCGGTGGAGGGAGGATCAGGCGGAGGAGGTGGTGGCTGAACATACGGCTCGGGAGAATATCTTGCTTGTCGTGCGAAACGACGAACAGGAGTTCCCTCATGAACGTTGCTACTGCCGCCTCCCCGCGTCATCCTATTGAGTATTTTTCCCAAGGCAACGAAATCGAGATGAGAGACGTCCAAGAATAAAATTGGGGAAAAGCCAGCAACAATTCTCGAAAAAGACAAAAGAGCGAAGAGAATACGGCGATTAAAGTCCCATCATAATTATACATAGACTCATACATGAAAATTTAACAACCTGACTGGTTCCACTACTCTCATACATGAAGCATCATGACTCGTACAACTACATCCGTACACCATCTAGACGACTGCGAATACTCAAAGACACTACTGCTCTGCTGGTGTTGCGGTGTCCTCCCCTGAAGCGGCCTCAGATCCCGAACTGACGTGGTTAACGGAAACCTCCGGGTTAAAGGTAACATGATGACGCTGCCTCGAGGGCTCTCCCTCAGGGGCAGGGGTAGGATGAAGCATCGGGGCTGCAGGAGTAGCAAGAAGTGAGACCCACTCGGCAGGAGTACTGAGAGGGTTCACGGCCGGAACGCCTGTGCTACTCGGGGGAGTAACCGGCGAAATAGGGGAGCTAGAGCTAACTGGGACATAAGGGGTAAATCCCAGTGAGGATGGAGTAGTGGTGGATCTAGTAGTGACCAAGGTAGCGGCTAAATCAGTACGGGCACGAGTCAGCTCTCGAGCCAGCTCGTGGATCATCAGATAGCTAGCAGTGATATAGCGAGCAAGATGGCTAGCAACACTATCAGACTCCGGGTTAACGAGAGGAAAACGGACACGACCGTTGTCGTGCAGAGATGGGTAGTAATAGAATCCTGGGTGATGCTGCATTTGAACCTCGGTATAACGAAGCTCGACAAGGACCTCAAATGCGGCAAACTGGACAGCCTGAGAAGCGGTGGAGGCGTAACCGCTCCGAGAAGTGCGAGTGTAAGATCCGGAATCGAAACTGGTGCGCAGAGTAACCACTGCGTGATACTCATACACTGAGTCTGCTAGACGCTCCCGGTACACACGGTAGACTGGTTCATCTCTGTGAGGGTACAGCCGACGCCACACGTTGCGGAGAAGGTGCGGTGACGTGTACGGCATCAACTGCAACGGGCACGGATACGGCACCGGAGCCATCTACACTCACAACCATTAACAGGTTAGCATAAAAATAATATTCAAATGACTACAATGCAACAACCAGCTATAACTGCTACCGACACTCACATTTACTCGTGTCTAGCGTCCAGTTAACACGTCGTAGTCTAGCGTGGCCTACTGTCAGCGCGGCTCTGGTACCAACCGTTGTGGCACCCCGGCTCAGAGCGACCGGTTTACCCTGCATTGGCAGCCCAGAGATCATGTCTTCTGGCAACACACAACATATTGGTACAGAAAACAACCGCTTTATTGATGCTAGCGGAACAGAGTTCATATTACAACAGTGGTCGAGGCCAAGCGGCACACTCGGTGAGGCGGAACAATATGTACATTATTTAGTGAACATAAAGGGGCCTCGACTCGAACAACTACGTGGCAGCGGAATAACGTCGTAGCGGAAGCTCCATATCACAGGGACACTGATGTGGACACGATCTAGACTCGAACAGCGCTCCTTTCCAACGAGACTTTCCTGAAATCTGGCATGACACGCCAGGTCAGTACATTGAATGTACTTGCAAGCTCACAACAAGCATAATCATAATGACAAACAATATCATGATATTTAACCAATTATTAATAATGCAACATTATATGTCAACATGCTGTGATCAAGCCCGAACGTCCCTCAGGACAGCTTACCAATTGTGATCATCTCTGGACCACAAACACACCACCATAGTGGTCTTTCTCAAGAACAACTCGTGATCCTTACGGCGATCACAACCACGACCATCATTTGGTCCCAAATATCTCGATGGCCTTTCTGCCATCCATTGACAATGCAAAGTTCATAGCTTAGTGTGCAATTTTTATTAAACGTTGACTCATGGTGGGACCTAGTACGAGGTGTCCGTGACCGTGGACTCGGCTATCGATAGATTATACACTCTGCAGAGGTAGCACACTGTACCCACACCATGGAACCCATGGCCTCGCATTCCCATTCGGGTGGACCAACAGCATTCCGACAAAACCCCTCCATTGCCACAGCACTCTCCCGGCCACTCCGACCCAAATCCCCAACGGGCTGCTCCTGGGTGGCCCCGTGTCTACCAAAGACACCCCGACCACCGTCGTGGTCAAAACACTCCCACTCGGGGACTCGGTACATAATCTCATCAACGAGCACACAAGATTATGTGTGCTTACCGGGCCAGGGCAAACACGACATAATCTTCCCTAGATGGAGGCACCGACCAGAGGCCGTGTCAATGGACCGAATCAAGGCCTTCCCACAAGGTAAATGTGGTTGCACTGGAAAAAAACTCGATTCAGCGGCACCATGACCCAGTCAACGGTATATTCAAGTTGAGTTATATTCAGGACTAACTTTAAACTAAAAATGACCGGTGTCATAGCATGCCATGAAATGCAAAACAACACATGCATCACATATTGATAAAAATGACCGACGTCATCCATATGCACAACAAGCATAGACGTCAACAACTCATATTGCTCTACTTGCTCAAAAATAACTCACAACTTAACCAAAATATTTTGCAACAAGTTTTATTAATTTCCTACGCAAGAAAGTAACTCCGATAAATCTTTCATATGCTTGACCAAAAGATATCATTATCAACAACTCATAATTTCTTTATCACTAAGTTGGGTTCAAACATTCTGTAAGACAAGTAATATGATTAAACAAGTATTTAACAGAATATTTTCTAACAAATTTTTATCAATTTCAGAATGCAAACACAAAGCTTTAAATAATTACTAACATGCATAACAAAATTATTTCTACCATCACCTCAAATAAATTTTAACTTGCTTTACCCACTTAAACTAGTTTCAACTATTCTGTAAATCAACCATAACAACTGACCAATACTTAACAGAATACAAATAATTCAATAATTATTTAAATGCATGGGTTAATCATTTCATTTAAGTGAGAAAATCACAAATATTGAAATGGCATCATAAAAATGTTGCTGTGGCTTGCCTTAGTGCAGATGAGGTTCACAAGCCTCCTGGTGGTCCTCAAGACAAGCCTCGCCTTCTGAAAATAATTTTAAACACAAAAATAAAATATCAAGAACACTTCTGAAATTCACCAAAAATTCTAAACAGCTCAGAAAAATCTCATCTTTGGTGAGCTGTTAGATTTACTTTCAAAGAACACAATGCAAAAAGAATCATCTCATTTGGACTTATGGTTAAAAATTTAAAATTGTTTGAAGCTCTCTGGAATATAAATGAATTTGAATAAAAAGAAACCGCTGGGGGGTGACGTCGAAGGCGTAAAGCCCAGGGGCGCCACCACTCGTACCGCTTCGCGCGTGTACTGAGTGGCTGACTAGCGGGCCCCGCTAGTCAGGTGGGGGAAGAGGGAGAGAGAAACAGAGAGGGCCGCGGCTTCGCCGGAGCTCTCGCCGGCGACGAGGGCTCCTTGGCCCAAACGAGAGGGAGGGATCGAGAGAGGGGACGATGGCGCACCTGCCCGTACCCGTAGCGTGGCTAGGGGTGGTCGGACGGCGTCGGAAACTAGCTCGCAAGCGGAGGCAGAACATGGAGGTCGCGGAGTTGAGGAAGACGGCGAGCAGAGGTCACTCCAGAGGCTCCAAGTGGGCGAGATGGCCTCACCGGAGAGAGGCGGAGGCCTTGGAGGGGCTGGAGCTACCGCGGCGACCAGAGGGGATCGTCGGCGAGCTCGAGCTCAGGGACGGCGGCCCGAGGCCTGCCCGGCCGGGCTACGGCTTCCTACTCGATCGTGGGGTGTGTGTGAGTGCTGGATGGTGCTCAAGGAGGCTGGGGGTGGCTCTATTTATAGGCGAGCGGCGAGGGTGCTTCGGGCTCCGCCGGTGGACACCTGTCCACGGCGCCCGGCGACGAGCGGCGTCAGTGAGAGGGGGAGAAGGCGACGGAGGTCACGCGGCCACTGTGGGCGAGCGGAGACGAGCACATGATCAAGGGGATGGCGATGAGCACAGTGCACTCCGCACTGTTGGGCTGGCCAGAACTTGCCCGTGCTCGCTGCAGCGAGCTCCAGCGTCGGCGAGTGCCAGGGAGGAGTTAAGGACGTCGAGACGATGATGGTGGCGGGGTTTGGCATGGTTGGGCAGGCGGGGGAAGCGAGCACGCTCGAACAGAGTGCTCGGCGTCACCCAGAGCGCGTCGACACGCATGCCTGGCATCGTGGACACGCGTGGTCACCGCGCAAACTCTCTCCTCAGGCCAGCCTTCGTCCAAAAATCATGTCTGGCATGTTGTTCGTGGTAGTTTTGAAGTTTACCACGGTTTGGTTTGGATCCAGGTGCAGTAGAGAAGATTTTACAAGCCAGGTAAGTTTTTGGTCAGTAACTTTGTGATGTTACTGTGGTCAAATGGCTGGGAGTTTGGGGCTGTGCTTTGGAGGCTAGTTATAAGTTACTAAGGTAAAGATGCACAAGAAAGTTCAGGTCAAATGGAGCAAGTAAAATGGTAGTTGCTGTAGAAACCACCATTTCTGTCCAGAACAGAAAAGATTTTCTATAGCAAAAATATTCCAAAAAGTGATGAAATATTTTTGCTCAGGGAGGTGCCCTAGGGTCCCTAGAATATTTTTGAATTATCTTAGAATTTTCTGAGCCATAAAAATTAGGGTTTCCTTGAAGCAAACAGATCTGGCTTAGGGTTTTTGAGAGAAAATGAATATTTTTTCATTTAAGAAAAATATTCCAAAGGTTATTTTGTGGTGGATCAGAAGTGAAGTGATGGTTTGGGAGAGAAGTGAACACTTGGGTGAAAGCCAAGGATTCCCAAGTGTTGAAGTCCAAATGAAAAGATTCAGAAACTCCAAGTTTCAAAAACTTTCAAATGAAATTTCAAGCAAATAAGAAAGGGCAAAAACCAGGCTGTCACAGCAGTTCCACTAAAATAAAGTGCCATTGTGGTGATAGTGACGGCTCATCTTGCAAAGGCTAATAAAATGTTGCACGAGATTACCAGCAGAACTTGACGGAGATTTTGGAAGCTCGAATCACCATTTTGTGCAGTTCCACCAAAATTGAGAGATGTTGCCCACATGACATTTTAGTTGAACTGCACAAGACACTCATTAGAAAAAAAAGTGTTTTGTGCAGTTCACCAAAAGGTCACAATAGCAATAGGGTGAAATGGATATCCCTATCTACACAAAAAGATAGAAAGTAAACAGTTGTTGGTCAATAAGAATATACGAAACATATACGAAATGAAAAGAAGCATCTTAATTATGTTCATGGCAATCACACAAGGACAGTAGAAATTTTAAAACGTCAGCAATGCTTCATGTTACCAGAAGCATTACGATCAACAATGTGATTCCTCAAATATGGGATTACTTTAATGGTGGCATTGCTTGTTTACCAGATACAGTAAATCAACAACAGCTAAAGAGTTGGTTTAAGGGCATGGGACCGTGGGGACACCAGGACACTCAGCAGTGTAAAGGAGCAACTTACTTATCATACTGGGGAAAACAACAGGAGTGCCATTTGTAACACAATTTAATTGCATCTTATCACTGGAGGCATTAGATTAACAATAACACTGGTTAGACATGTCCCTAAGGTAACAGTGTGATCACTTCATTTTACATCGCCCTTACATTAACAACAACAAAAGGTTGGTATAAGGACATGCGACAGTGGACGCATCAGCACAATGTACCTACAAGGAGGCATAAAGTGGTGATGCAGAGTTTTCTCATGCTATGTGAGGGCAGCAAATCTAATCCTGGAGACCTTTTACTATGTGAGGGCAGCAAACCTAATCCTGGAGACCTTGTACTATGTGAGGGCAGCAAATCTAATCCTGGAGACCTTTTACTATGTGAGGGAAACAAATCTAATCCTGGAGACCTTTTACTATGTGAGGGCAGCAAATCTAATCCTGAGACCTTTTACTATGTGAGGGCAGCAATTCTAATCCTGGAGAGCTTTTACTATGTGAGGGCAACAAATCTAATCCTGGACATACTCTGTTGACTTGTCCACCAGCCACCACTTTCTATCCTTTTTTCAACCAATAATAGATCTGTTCCTTATCCAGTTTGTACTGCGTTTCCCATTATTTCCCTTTTCAACCAAGAGACCGGTTGGGTATCCGGTCTCTACTACTTTCACCATATTATTTCCTCTTTGAATCAAGTCCTAGATTCATGCTACAACTTTCCCCCCTTTCTCCGTTGTTTGAACAAAGCCCTAGATTCGAATGCATGAAGTAGCTTTACCTCTAATAATACTAAAAATTAAGGTGGCTTTGGAAGAGCTGATGGGAGTAGAAAAAGATGCACATGCAGACACGTGGGGAGCTGGGGCAGTAGAGCAAGGCCACTTTCGAAGAACTTATACCTGAGGGTCGTCGGGATGTCGACGGCAGTAGGTCGGATCTGCGGACAACACGGCAGGGAGGAAGAAGGGTCGGAGGACCTCCCGAGCTGGCGCTGTGTCGGAGAGAATGGCACGGGCAGAGGATCGGGCCCGTCCGGCAGCTGTGGGTTTCCTCCCTCGCCGGTGATGCCCGCGTGAATGATGCACCTAGTCCTCTACACACACCAGCCGAAGGGATCCAGCCGGATCTGTGACCAGCGGTGAGCAGAGAGAAAATGTCGCTACCGCTGTCTTGTTTATATCTGGAGAGGATGAGAGAATGAAGAGAGCAACCCTAGTAAAGCAAGCGCTCAGGCCCCTGCGTACATATATAGTGGAGTATTATCTTTTTCTCTCCACAACAAGCGTTTCAATTTGTGTACGTGGCATTAAAGAAAAGAAACTCTCTATTTAAGGAGACTACCTTTACGACTCCTACTTACTACTACTAGTAGTAGTATTGTTCACTTGTGCTCCCCGGCCCTCCATTCATTGAACAACCCCACGGGTGAATAAACATACAGTACTAGTATTTATATAGAATGAACAAGCTCAAACTATTTTCGCGTAGTTAAAAGTTGAGGGCGGGGCTTTTCCCGGGCAGTATGCGCGGCAGTTTTCGCGTAGGCGGTTTGACAGAGAGGCGAGGAGGGTGAGGGAGTAGCGGATTCAACTTACTTACTGCTGGAAAGGTCGGGCTGTGCGATTTGAACTCAACTAACCCAAAAATATCCAAACAGGAGGGTTAGTTTGGGTTAGTTTGAACTCAACTAACCCAAGAATATCCAAACAGGAGGGTTAGTTTGGGTTACTGTTTGGATCCACGTGTTAGAGTTAGTTTGGGTTAGTTTGAACTCAACTAACACAAAAAAAAAATCTAACCCACCCAAGAGGTGCTTATTTGGGTTAGTTCTTCTCGGGAGACTAAAAATCACATTTTTCTCTCGCTCTCCCCGCAGCAGACCCCTCCCCACTTCCTCGAAGCTTCTAGCCCTCCCTCCCTCTCGCACCGCCCATGAAGGCACCTCGCCGTATCCGCGCTCCATCTAACCATGTCATCCAAACACCTCTTTCGCTAGAGTTACTTCAGGGTTAGTTCAGGATTAGAATCTAACTCTAACCTTTAACTAAGTTAGAGTATCCAAACAGGGCCTTTGAGAGAGACGAGGAGGGAGAAGCAATACTTGCTGCTGGATTACTAGAGATAGGTTCGCACGGAAGCCAAGAAATATGGTGATAGCGTGGGTTAGCCATGTACTAGTATGATGTAACTACACTGGGCTGCCGTGTTTCGTACTCTTCCAGTCCACTGTGGAGATGATTGGTTGATTTAATATCGCTGAATAATATAAAATATTATGAGTGCAGACGCTCCACCCCGAGGTTCCTTGCTCCTTCTCGGTCGTCGGGAATCTATGTTCTTCCACTCTATTTTTTTACGTGAGCTTTGTTCATCCTTTTGCCAACACGCGACACATCTAGCATCAAGGTGCACGTGTCATGCAAGGATCGTTCCATCTATATGAAGAACACGTGGGACTGGAACTACGAGACGGACATGTACCCAGGAGTGGACGTGCGAACCTGTGTAACGTAGCGCAGTAAGTGAAGTAGAAAGGCACAAATAGTATGAACATGCGTGGCATATAGGCATTTGTCTCTTACTACCACTAAATGTTGTACGTGCAATGCCCGGTGATGTTATGGAGTACATGACTAAGTACTCTACTACTACTATATTAATTGGAGGCACATATTAGGTTTTATATTTGTTTACGTGTATGCCCCAGACCTTCCAACTAGACGTGCCTTTGTCTCCGGGTCGCACTTTGTATCGTTCATACCACTAGTACAGTAGTACTACTACGTGTGGTCTCCGACCCAGAAGTGGAGACGCTCTACCACGCTGTTCATGTCCCACTCCTTTCACTGACGTGTGCGACATCCAGCACGTGCCGTGCGTTTGGCACTCCTTCGTCGTAAGAGTTGAAACGCTAGCATTCATTAGAAATAAAAAATAAATATAAATCACCAGTGATACTATACCACGCGGTTTCCTTGCTCCTCGATATCGGAAAGAATACTTCCGCTCGCCGGCATGTGGGACGTCGACCATCCTGGTCCACTTGCCATGCCCGCAGAACTCCAAGGGAGACTCACCCCGATCGTCGCGCCGTAGTAATTACTAATGAGCTGTCAAATCACAGGCCCAACCTTACCCACTGTGAAGTTGCTCGGACGAAGGAACCATCATGACTTTGAATTCCGCTTCTTGAAGAAAACTACTGTACCAGCAGTACTGCTAGCTACAGTAGTTACTCCAGCAGAGGACTCCTTTGGTTCATAGGATAGGAATTTTATAGGAATATGAAAATCATAGGAAGTGGGATGACATGCATCTCAATTCCTATAGAGAAAGATATGCCATTTGATGCATAGGATAGGAATTTTTCCATTGATTCTAGGCTAATGTACTGGTAATTTGCTCTAAAAACTACAGTAGTAACTAGTAGTATGTTACATGCTTGTAATTAATTAAACAAACGTACGGGCAACACAGACACACATACTAACTACTAGTACTACTACTTCTCACATGCTGGCCAGACGCTGTTGTTCTCCTTCCCGGCTTTGTCGGCGACACCTCACCGTGCTTGGATCCTCGCCGACCTCTCCGCAGCAGCGCGTGCGTCCTCTTCTTTCTTGCGGCGGCGAGCCTCTCTTTTCTTGAGTGCTTTCTGACTTTTCCGCTCCCTCTGTGCGGCTTTGGCCGACTCTTGCTCTACCACCCATTCGGCCTTGACAGCTTCAAATTCCGCCCACATAGGTGTGAGGTCGCGAGCGGCGATGAACTCGGCATGGCGGGATGCCACCACTTGCCTACCATTCTGTGTGCGGTCGTGGGCGGCGAGGAACTCGGCGCGGCGGGATGCCATCGCTTCCTTACCGGTTAATGTGCGGCGCGGTGGCATGAACGACGCTTGGTGACAGCTCTGGGGTGGAGTGGCCGGACAACCGTAAAGTGCATTGGTTTGTCAAGAGCTCAAGGATAGAAGACAAAGGAAATTTGGATTCCCCTTCAATCTTGGTCATTTATTACCGAGTAAAATGCATTGGCGGTCATTGAACTTGTCTTGATAGCTCACTTTGATCATTGTATACGAGATATGGTGATTATACGGTAACTGGCTCAGCGTATAGCTCCGTATTTGTCTAGTTGACCAGTCAAACAGTCCGCATGCGCCTCATCAGCTCGTGTTCTTTATCTATCTATCTATGCAGGCCTACCTGTCAGTGGAGAAAGAAATAAAAACCAAAATTATGCGTATGTGACATTACTGTTTAGACGTTTGCTGGAGGCCTCCACGAACACCGAGCATGTATTCACTTGGATCAACACCAACGGTCATACTCGTGACTCGGCGCCTTGCTCATGTATATCGTCCATCACAACGACAATCTATAAAACAACCTAGCTAGAGAGGGTACTATGGTGCGGAGTATGTACTATCGTGAGCAACCGATCATAGTGCCACTGCACACGAGTGTGTGTCTGATCGATTCGTCCATTATTCGTAAGTTATGTATGGTTGTGTGGTGTCTAATGGTGGTCGTCGAATGCTAGCTGGCGACAAGAGCAGTTGCATGGACGCCTGGTTGTCAATACGTGCCGCATACGCTTCGAAGGCTCGTCATCCATGAGTTCACATTTTACCACCACGCCAGCGTCTGACCGCCCTGGCCTACCGAAACCCCTTCCATCGCTAGCGCGCGCTTCCCGCCTGAAACGATCACCGTCTCTCCAGAACGTCAATGCCGCATTCACTGGCCTTAACTGCAGGTGCAGTTGGTGTGTCACTGACATGCGGGCCTGATGCCCGTTGGGCCCACATGTCAGTGAGACAAAGCACCTGCGGTTAAGTCACTGAAGCAGCATCCGCATTCACGCCCGACACGACCTCTCACTGGCGCCGACATTGCAGCAGCGCGACGACCGAGAGAGCGCCACCCGCGCGGCATCCCGGTGCAAGCGATTGCTCCGCGTTACACCACGGCTATCCGATGCCAGCCGTCCATCCGTCTGCCGCGGCTCATTGCCATTCGCCCGCTATATTAACTTGAGCCCCAGCTCCCAGCCATAGCCAAAGACCCACACTCATTCTCCTCCGGTCCCTTCCTTCTGTTGGCACCACTCCAACCATGGCCTCCGGGCACTCCAAAGCTCTCTTGGACGTACTGTCGCAGGAACAGACGAAGGACATCGGTGGCTCCGCTCCGGGCGCGCTCCAAAGCTCTCTTGGACGTACTCTCGTAGGAGCAGACGAAGGAGATCGCCGGCTCCCCCCGGCCGCCCTCTGCCGCCACGACCACGAAGCCGGCGCGCGTGCGCGAGTGCAGCCGGTAGCGAGGAAGAGTAGTACACGGTAGGTCGCCACCGCTCTGGTCCCAGGAAGGCCACCGCTCCTCCACTCAGTCGACGCCAAGCTTGGTGGGATAATAATCGGCGGCCGATTAGCCGCTTGACGGCGACGTGGAGGCGGAAATCTACATAACCTTGTGCTCCGGAGGAGGAGGTTATCGAGGCGGATAAGGAGGAGGCAAAGGCAATGGCCGTCTTTCTTGGGTTCAGGGCCGGACATGGTGGTCGCGGCCCGACGATTGTTTAGATTAGGTTTACAGTAGGTTTTAGTACGGTTTGTGCGAAATATGTAATGAATTTCGTCCAGTTTATAGGAAAAGTTCTCAAAATGTAATGAATTTCATCCGGTCAATTTGAAATTTGCTTTGTTGCACGAATTTCATCCGGTTAGTTCATATAGTTGTCGGAAGGTATGCGGGCAGCATTGGATGACATCCACCAGTGTCCTCGGACAGATGCCGGTGTAAATTTGAGGGCCAGCGCTGGAGATGCCCTAACTATCATGCTATATTCGCTAACAGTGCTCCATTATTTCGCAGGGAACAGTTATCCCTCGATCAAAATCAGATCCGCCGTGTTTCGCACTCCTCCCACGTAAGTGTGTAGACTCTTGCTTACATAAAAATGGAGCAAGTGGACGGCACTGTAGCACGTCATATCACTCAAACTAGCCCGCCTAACGCGCGGGAAAGCATCGCCCTCGTCATTTTGTTCTGGATTTCTATCAATCGATCGCACGAAAATGTTACGCTTTGCAGGTTCAAAAGGAAAAGGCGGCACACTTACAACTCGTACGCGTCGCGTTCACGTCGCACCCCCGACAGTCCGGCTCGCACGCCGCTCACCAGAGGGGACACACGTTGTCTTGCATTTTCACTGACATGTGGGACTGCAATTGAATAAACCGTCGACAGCCGAAATCTAATCGCTCGGCGGGCGTCGGCTGAGAGGAGAGAGACGGGGGAGGGAGAAGAGATCGCCCGCCTGCCGTGCACGGACTCCAAGAAATATGTGGTGATAATGTGAGGTGGGCCATGTGGGAGTCCGCACCGCTTCCAAGCCTGCTTCTTACCGCCCTGGCCCACCAGAACCCCTCCCCCACCCCACCACCTCCCCGCGCGTGCTCCCCCCTCAGAGGCCAGCTGCCCGTATTCATAGCAAGTACTACCAGTAAAATTCTGGGCTATAAAGGGCATGTACAATGGTTGATAAGATAGTCTTATCATAAGTCTTGCATGTAATTTAGAGATGACAAAAAACATGTGTACAATGGATCATCACTTAGCCTTATCTTCAATAACTAGTTATTCCTAAAAACATGGTGAAACATATTGTGCTAAGAGATCATCTCTTGTCTTCTCGACAAGCCCGCTTATGCGGAGGAGAGAGAGGCATTGACAAAGTCAAGGAGTGGGATCTGCAGCAGCTCATCTCTACACGTGCTCCTAGGTATAAAAAAAACTAATTCTAAAAAAAGAGGCATAAAAAACAATTGTGTCTAAAAAAAGAAAGGTAAAAAACATTTGAGAGGAAATAGATAGAGAGAAAGTGAGAAAAAGTTGTAACCTTATAGTCAACACTATGGTAGTATTACATGAGGAAGGAGGGAGTGGTGCACATGCCAAGTTCACTGGGCTGCCGTGTTTCACACTCCTCCGTCGTAACAGTGGAAATAGGTTTCATCAAAAATAAAAAATGAATACTCGTTGCTCGTCCACTATATCGGAAAGAATACTTTCATTCACCAACATGTGGGACGTCGACCATCCTGGTCCACCTGCCATGCACAAAATTATCCTGGTCCACCCCGGTCGTAGCGCAGGCTCAAGCTTTCCCACTGTAAGTTAGTCGGACGAAGGAACCATCATGACTTCGTTGAATTCCGCTTCTTCAAGAAAACTTACTCTACCCGCAGTACTGCTACCGCACGCGAAGACTGGACGACATTGTACCACGTCATATCACTAAAACCCACTAGGCCAAACTAGCCCGCCTAGGATCTGTACTCCCTTCGTTTCAAAGTTAGTAGTACAAAGTTGACTCATCTATTTTGAAACGGAGGGATGTCTCTGTACTGCTATGATTTTGTATTGTACGTCTCTGTACTTTTGCTACGATTTTCCTAACCTATGAACCAAATGAGGCCTGAATGTATCCGTGTCGACTATTGTCTGATCGATCACTAAGCCTACAATTTTAGGAGCTTGGGCTATTGGCCGATCGACGACGGATCAGTATAAGCGTACCACGAGCTCATCAGCCCCAACATTTCTCTTCGGTGAGTGTTTTGCAAGTACTATAGCTTGCACAGTAGCTAGCCTACTAACACCAAGAATCATCAAATAAGCCATGTTGATATGATAAACAGTTCAAACTTACATCTAAGCATGCCATATATTACATCAAAAGCTGGTGAGGATACATCTGTTTCCATAACTCGGAGAGGGTTCGCATGATTCACTATCAAACAAAAGTACTAGCAAGTACCGCCCACACAAGACAGTGCACTAGCCCTAAGATGGTTTGATAACACACATCGTTCTGGTAATTAAACACAGGGCAATGCAAATTACCCTGAAGGATTAGCGCGACCAACTATTTCTTGTCATCGATCTCTCGGGCAATGACCACAGCACGGACAGCGGCATGGGAATCAATCTCTGGGGCGATGTCCACAGGACTGGCCGCGACATCGGAATCGATCTCTAGGGCGATGTCCACAGGATGGACAGCGGCATCGGAATCGATCTCCGGGGCGATGCCAACAGGACGGACCGCGACATCGAAAACGATCTCTGGGGCGTTGTCCACAGGACGGGCCACGACATCGGAATCATCAAGGACATCCACCGGCACCTGCACAACCCTAACATATTAGCAAGCACATTGCAAATAATCAAAAACCACAACTTTCATTTTTTACCTTGTGCAGCTCACTGGGGGATCCCATCCCTCCGGGGGCCATCTCCTCGTCCTCGATGGGGGCCATCACCTTGCCAGGGGAATACTGCTTCTCAACGGCGAGTATCTCCTCAAACTCGGCCTTGAGCCGCGCAAAGGTGGCCATCAGAGTTTCTGGGGTAGGCACGGTGGGGCCCTTACTGTTCTTCCAACTTTCTTTGAGGAGTTCGTCCGCCAACGTCGTCAACTCTTTGGCTAGTGCTTGTTTCTTGGAGTTCTTCGTCTCCATGGGTTGGCCCGCCAACATGTTCAACTCGTTGGTCGGTGCTCGCTTTCTGGAGATCGCTGTCTCCAGTGGGTTGTCCGCCGGCAACTCTTTGCCTAGTGCTCCAGGTTCCATCAATGAACTGACAAACAAAAAGCAATCGAAAGGAAACCACAATCGCAATGAAAACGGGAAATGAATAGGCTGTGAGAATCGGTCGGTGCTTCGCAAAAAGAAGATTCTTGGAATGAAAATATAGCAGCATCACTGATTCACCCACCTTTCCTTCGTCGGTACAGAAGAAAAATGGCAGAAGTGAGTAGCCTGGAGTGAGGTTTTCTTCAAGAAAGGGGAGAAAGGGCTTCAACGAGCGTTCCAGTGAAATGATGGTTGCTTCGTCCAGTCCAACTTCGAGGCCACTTTACCACTGCTGGTAAAGGTGTGGGTTTTGTGATATGACGGGTCATGACGGCCACACAGGGGTGACCGGTGAGTTTCGACTGTAGCACCTCGCTGTGATTTGGTGGATGGCACGCGGGTCCGGATGCTTTGATGTCCCGCATGTAGATAGAGCGGCTAGTCATATAGGAGTGGTCAATATTGTGCACCGCGACCAAGGCGGAGAGGAAAACGAGAAAACTACGTAATTAATGCATGAGTTTAATTAGGGTAGTTTTGTAAAGTACGAGATACATTCCTCCAATCGCAAAATGCCTTGGTTGATGAGATTTGAGCCCTATAAACCGGAAGGGAGATTTGAGATTTGAGATTTGAGATACTGCACGCGGTGTAGTCTAGTCACTTGTTGGAATCTCTAGTATACCGCATGATTCTTTGCTTCTTCTTACTACTACGTACTACTTCGCCGACATGTGGGACATCCAGCAGCATCCGGGTCGACGTAATACGTGTCATGCACCAGATTAGAGTGCGGAACGGAAGGGGGGCATCACCCCGGTCGATGGCCAGCCTCGACGCGGAGCAGTCGGTGCACCGGGAAGCGGCGCTCTCTCGGCCGTCGTGCCGCTTCAAAGCCGGCGCCAGTGAGAGGTCGCCTCTGCTCTGCCGGGCATTAATGCGACACTGACGCTCCAGGGCGACGCTGACCGTTTCACGCGGGAAGCGCGCGCTGGCAAGGGAGTATAGGTTTTGAACCGTTTCATGTGTAGACTGGTAGTTTGCAAAACTACTCAATTATTGCACTCAGTTTCCTAAGAAATTGTGGTAAAAAACGTTACTCCACAGCCCGCTTCCCTTCTCCTTCCTCTTCCACCGTCCGCGCACGTCCGCGGGAAGCGACCGGTCAACCCTTATATAGGAGTGCTAGAACAAAAAGATGCATGCATGACCACTAAAATTTCCAGATTAAACAGCCGCTCCGGCGGGAGTATGGCGTATGTTGTTACCTTCGGCCGGGCCATGGCTACCGGGAGACGGCGACCAGAGAAGAGGCGGCGGGAGGGGAATGAATGCAGCTACTGTTTGGGTTCGCCGTCCGGCTTAAATAAATGCGCAGCATCACGTGTACCCGCGGGTGCACAAATTGTAACATACGTGTCTGCTTAAGTGGGCGTCATGTAACTGGTGTGTGTGTGTGTGTGAGATTCTGAGAGACAGAGTGCGTGTGTGCGACTCTACTCTTCGGACATGTACTCAACCTTTTGCATCGGGATATAAGTATAATGGTATTTACTTTAGCTAGTGATTTACATGGCCATGTTAACGTGGTTGTGTAAAAAATGTCACTTCCTACTCGTGATTTGCGTTATATAATTACAAGAAAGATGCTCGTGCATTGCATGGAACATCAATATGCATTTTTTTTACAAAACACATGTTGCGATTTACCCATGCAGGAGTAATCCCATGTGTAAAAACTAATGATATTTCGAGAATTTTATCGGAAAACTGGTATCTCGAGTATGTCATCGAAAAAAATGAAAGATGAGAGATAAGGTGAGGAGGAGTGGAGCGTGGTGGTGACTGGTGGTCGGAATGGGCGGAGGCATGGGGATGGACGGTGCCGGCAGGCGGCAGCGGCCACCATGCTTGATTGTTCCGGAGACTTTCTTTTTTAATTGCTCAGCAATGAGGTGTGGGAGATAAGGATGTGGAGAGAGGTGCGGCTATCTTTTGTAAAATTATCATAGTTTGCTTTCTATCCGTCAGATATAGATCAGACGGTCTATATTACAAGATGGCAGTCACACCATCATCGCCAACTCGGTTTTTTGTAAGGGTACAAATGATAAGTTTGCTAACTACTAAAGTAAAGTGGAATTTGTCCATGTTATACAAGTAAATTAAGGTGATTGTTTATCATACGGGTAAGGGTGGATGAAGGGTGGTAGGAACAAATGCTCCGCCTAGAGCATGTGTGTGTGAGATGGAGTCTCAGTGTGTGTGTGTGTGTGTGAGAGAGAGAGAGAGAGAGATGGAGTCTTA
>NC_057808.1:241301324-241301899 GCF_018294505.1 Triticum aestivum | reverse complement strand
GTGGTGGTGACTGGTGGTTGGAATGGGCGGAGGCATGGGGATGGACGGCGCCGGTATGAGGCAGCGGCCACCATGCTAGATTGTTCCAGAGACTTTCTTTTTTAATTGCTCAACAATGAGGTTGTGGGAGATAAGGATGTGGAGAGAGGTGCGGCTATCTTTTGTAAAATTATCATAGTTTACTTTCTATCCGTCAGATATAGATCAGACGATCTATATTACAAGATGGCAGGCACACCATCATCGCCAACTCGGTTTTTTATAAGTGTACATATGATAAGTTTGGTAACTACTAAAGTAAATTGGAATTTGTCCATGTTATACAAGTAAATTAAGGTGATTGTTTATCATACAGGTAAGGGTGGATGAAGGGTGGTAGGAACAAATGCTCCGCCTAGAGCATGTGTGTGTGAGATGGAGTCTCAGTGTGTGTGTGTGTGTGGGTGTGGGTGTGTCTGTGTGTGTGTGAGAGAGAGAGAGAGAGAGATGGAGTCTTAGTGTGTGTGTGTGTGCGTGTGTGTGTGATGGAGTCTTAGTGTGTGTGGGTGGGTGGGTGCGTGCGTGCGTGCGTGTGT
>NC_057808.1:241298158-241301306 GCF_018294505.1 Triticum aestivum | reverse complement strand
CTTACTGTGCGTGCGTGCGTGTGTGTGTGTGTGTGGGTGGGTGCATGTGTGCGTGTGTGTGTGTGTGTGTCGCGGGGTCTTTGGTGGCGGATGTAATTTAAGTGTGCATGGCTTCATCATAGAGAGGTGATGTGTATGGCAGAGGCCACCAACGATGGGGTGCGAGAGAGAAAATGCCCGTAGATAGGGAAGAGAAGGTGTGTGCGCGTGAGAGTAGTCGACATCAAGAGAACGTGTTTGTTCGAGAGACACCAAGGAAGACTACTATATATCGATGGTGCATGTAGGCGGGAATTAAACGAAGGGATGGTCTTATTGGTTTCGGGGATATAGCGGAAGAGTGAGAGGGGGGTAGCTACAAGGAGATTGTTAAGTGTGAGTGTGTGTTTTACCCATCCAGGCAGAAGTTATGTGCACACAAGAAGAGAACGATTCGATGTGGCGTTAGGGTTGAGGGTAATTAACTACGTATGGAGACATAGAGACCTTCAACGTGCATGTGTGAGAGGTATACATGTATACGTGGGATGTGTGTGTGTGCGCACGCGTGCATGATCAAGATAAAAGAAAGAAGACATAAGTCATAAGCTAAGATCAACGACATGGGAGAGACGGATCGGTATGACAATATGCATGCATGCGAGAATGCAGGGAAGAAGGCCCGACAATTGAGCATGTGTTTTTGTCTTTAAGAGATAAAGGCGTGGGCTGGAGCATGCATCTATGGCGAGCAGAGGGAGTGAGGCACAACGATTGTGCAAAAGAGATCAACCTATAAATGAAAGAAGGTTGATGGAGAAACAGATAAATAGAAAGATAAAGATGCTAGCTAGTGTGCGTTAGAGATAGGAGTCGAGTGGATCAGAAGGCTGAGTTATGGGTGTGGGTGTGAGAGAGATGAAGAAAGGGTGCATGTGAATCACATACAAACAAATATCAGAGAGAAATGAGATCCCGAGAGACGGAGTTTTGTGTCTGCGAGAGAGAAAGATGTTTCAAAACGAGAGTGATAGCTAGAGAAACATATGAGGGAACACAAGATATCTCTAGGGAGAGACAGTGTGTGTGAGCGACATGCAAGAGAACAGTGGAGAAATATGAGACCCTGGGAGATAGAGTTTGTGTTTGTGTGTGAGAAAGAGATATTTAAGAGGAATAGTCATAGGTTCTCATACCTAAGGAGCGAAAGACATCTCTGTATTAGGGGTGTGCGAGTTGCACACAGGGGAATAGTAGAGAGAAATGAGACCCTGGAAGACAAAGTTTTTGTGTTTGTGTGAGAGAAAGAGATTCCACATGGAGAATCATAGTTAGAGACACATAGCAGGGAGCGAGATATACTTACAGAGAGATAGAGTGATGAAGGTCGAGGGAGAGAGTACCGTCAGTGTGTTACGAAGATAAAAGATCATTGTCGACATACAGGTAGCACGAGAGATACCCGAGAGACGATGAACGCGTATAGGTCTAGAGAGATAGTCCTATATAAGCATGAGTGATAGTTATATGAGACGAATATCTGGATTAAATGGGATTCAAATATTTAAACTGGAAATCACGACGTCGATAATATCATAACGCAAATTGGTGTATCAAACATGCATATTCATTTGAATTTTGGGACACGTGTAATGTTATACAGTTTATTAATATTGGTGATCCATAGATTCTTTAATGAGAAACAATGCATGGTTTATATGCAATTAATGTCTAAACGGGATACACTATATGTTGCGTGTGTGAAACACATTATACATGTTTGAGAAGTAAAAAAACCCGCATGAAACACACATTAATTGGAGACAGTTAGCGAGGAATGCATACATTGGATTTCAACATAAAGTGGTTTCAAATATTTGAAAATCCAAATTGATGGATACAACCTTATGAATCTGAGATCATGCCATTTGTAAACCATATTTATGTATAAAGGGTGTTGTGCTTTCGAAAGTATATACAAAAAAAATGATGTATATAGAATTTTATTCCAATCGAAAATGGATCCCGCCCAAAAAAATAGAATACAAACGGGATTCGAATTGAGTTGGCACGGTAAACGTGCACTCTGCAAAATTTGAACGAAGCGGGGAAAGTCGCAGTAACCGCCCGAAACCAAAATCTGCGAGATGGAAATTACTACTGCCTATCCCTGCCATGCAAAGCCTATCTGCTCGATTTCTATAGGTTTCGATAGGGGTAGGTTTGTAATTTCACTCGAACATGACATAACCGGCTCTCACCCGGATTCATACACGGTGGGCGCCAAAACACAGTGTGTCCTCGGCCGAAATCGACTCCCTCCCCGATTCATACACGGTGGGCGCCAAAAACAAACTCTCGTCGGCAAATATTCGGTGTATGCGAGATTACCGTCCTATCCCCAACCGACTAATATTGCTGTGATGTAGGAAATTTGAAACTGGGGCTAAGTTTGTAAATTTCCTCGCATTTGTGACAAGCGCACCCTGAAGACATGGTTCCCCCTTCCTCTCCACCTCCATTTCCCCATTCGTACTCCGTGGGCGCCAAAACACCCTCTCCACCCCAGCCTCCTCCGTCCGCCACCCCATCCACCGCCGTCCTCCTCCACCATGCTAGAGCTGATACCCTGACGCCGCCGTCCATTACAAGAGATCGACCTCTCTCATCCACGGCTTCGGACCGGGATCCTTGCATCCCGTCCTCTCGCTTCATCCCCGCTGTCATCCACCTTGCCGGCGCCGCTCCTACGATCGTCTCATCCACCGCGCCCCACCGCCACCGTCTACCCTCCTAGATCTGCTTCCACGCCGCCGACAGCCATCGCTACCGTAGCACCGTCAAATTCTTAGCAGATGCATACACGGCGCCGCACCAGAGGCGGTACTCTTTCGTATCTGCTCAACTTATTTATCGCAGCAAGAAAATAGATCGCCACTGCTTTACTCTGATTTCTTGTCCATCACTTACTTGCTAGTTGAGAGCAAACATTGGTTGTGAAGTTGCCTTTGTCAGGTTTGCACCTTTAGATCTGCCATGGCACGCTCAACACTATACTCCCAATGCTTATGGTTTCCCCTTTTATATTCCACACTAGTTAAATCACGGTAGACTAAATTTCAAAATTGGGTCAGTCGATTTTTCAGAGCTCGCCGGAGTTCGCCGGTGC
>NC_057808.1:241284480-241297846 GCF_018294505.1 Triticum aestivum | reverse complement strand
GCGGGTGGGGGCGGGGGCGGGGGGTGGGGGTGGCGGAGGAACACAGGCGGTGGGGGCCGATGGTCCGGCCGGCAGCCCGTGCGGTGTTCTGTATGGGAAGAATCAGAGACGAGGAAGAAGAAGGGTTAGCAAATGTAGGATCTTCATCCAACCTCCTGAAATGGTCGACTGACCCAAATGCAGACATGCCTTTATATTCAGTACCATCATCGTACCTGTTAGCACTGCTCCTGAATCCATCAAGCTAAACAACGTGCCACTCATAATTCCAAACTTGTTGCTCAAGTACGAATCTAATATGATGCTGATATTACTAAAACAAATAACATTTAATTGGTCAGCTAATGTTCCTACTTTACTTTTGAAAAAGCACGTGCACCACATATAGAGAGATAGCAGGGAGTTGCTTTCTTAATGCGCTCTGGTTCATCATGTGTGGGCACTGCGCAACGAACATTTTATTATCCAAAATCTGCTTGCTCCTCTTTACCATGTTCCTCTTCCGTTCTTCTTTAATAAGTACTCTCTCCGTTCCTAAATACAAGTCTTTGTATAGATTCCACCATGGACTACATATGGAGCAAAATGAGTGAATCTACACTCTAAAATGTATCTGGATACATCTGTATGTGATCCATAGTGGAAATCTCTACCAAGACTTATATTTTGGAACGGAGGGAGTATGATAGTAGTACAGTATGTTCCTTGTAGTGAAGATGAGCAGGGACATTTGCAATGTAGAGGTCTATATGGTCGGTTGGTATGGACACTTTGAATTCGTCGGGCCTCTTTGATTCGTAGGATTTTGTAAACATGGGAATAGGATTAGTAGTGGCCTGCCCACTTGAATCCTATAAGAATAGCAAGAAAATGCGGGGAGCTGTGTCGCCTTTGAGAGTTACACTGATATTAACAGTACCGCACCTTCAGTTGAAGAGAGCTGGTATCCGAAGCCTTTCTAGCCGTACCGGCAATAATAGCACATATATTCCAGCAAGTTCCACTTTGCTGATTTTACTCTGATGCTTATGGTTTTCCTGTTATATCTACACTATGATCTGTGTAGCTGCTTTGTGTCGCACTAGCAGCAGTCCACTCTTGAAGCTAAACACCGCAATGACTTAAAAAATTGGCACCAAGGCATTGAGTGCCATTCTGGATGCAATGAAACTCATACGCTCCCCATCTATTGACTCTTGTTCAGAATATGATCCTAATGACTCTTGTTCAAAATTGCCACATATAGAGAGACAACATGGAATTGCATTTCCATGGGCGCTATGATTCATCATGAGTGGGCAACCAACATTGTATGCAATTAAGCGGAACCTCAAGAATATGCTTCCTCTTCTGTTCTTTAACATGTTCCTCTTTTCTTATTTTGTATTTAGTACGTATAGTATGTTCCTTGTCAGGAAGGGGAGCAGGGACATATGCAGTCAACAGCTGATAGAGCTGGCATGTACTTGATCGATAGGCTTTCAATTACTAGCGGCAATACAACACTGTATTTTCAAGCCAGTTCCACTTTCCCGATTTATATATCGTGGTTAAGGTGTACCCCTATTATGTACACTATGACCTGCCTAGTTGTTGTGTGCTCTTGTTATCATGGTTTGGCAATAAACTCCCTATACAGTATATTTTGAACCTATCATCTGCCAACTATCCTTACTTTTGGAGCCTATTTTTTTGTGTACTTGTGCCAGGTTATATAAATGCACGCACCATATTACAGCACACATGAGCTCTCTCATCAGAATGTAGTGATAGCACACAAGTGTTTACAGGGGCGCCCCTATATTAGAATATCCTCTGCATTACAAAGATAATCTCACAACTATTTATGTTTTCATGGTTCTCAGATATTATACGTAATTATAGTGAATATCAGAATCCGCGCATCAGAAGAATATTGTGGAACACTGCAATGACTTACAAAATTGGCACCAAGGCATTGAGTGCCATTCTGGATGCAATGAAACTCATACGCTCCCCACCTGTAGATTCTTGTTCAGAATATGATCCTAATGACTATTCTAACCTCGAGGAGTCAAAGGCAGATGGCCTGTCATGTTCACCCATCAAGGTGCCTGCTCTAATTTGGCAAGGTTTTATTGATTGCGCGTATCTTGCATATGTTGTCTTGCATTTCTTCTACTTTGTTGCACCGCCATCTGCTTCGTTTACTCATCATATATGTCGAGATGCCATGCCCATCCATTATCAATACATATTCCATCTGTCATCATGCCATGTTTTTCCACTCAAATGCTGTTCTTGTGCATCAGACATCAAAAAGGAAGAGGGTGATTGCCGAACCTGAAGGAGCACCAGCAAAGTCCTTGAAAAACGTGGTTGTGCCGGAGAAATCAGACAGCACCCCACTTATATTGGCTGTACAACCAGTGACACAAAACGTAGGACCGACTCCAGCAGACTGTACCCATACTTCACTGGCCACACCACTATCCCCACCACACAGGACCTGCACTCCAGCAAAAGGTATGCCGATTTCAGTTGCCATAGCACCAGCCGTACCACAGAAAATCCCACTCCAGCAAAAAGTACATCAAGTCCACCGGTCGAAGACCTATCCCAACTGCAGAGACGGCCAATTCCTGCAGATTGGAACCCCATTCCAGTTATTCCCAGTTTAAAAGACAATGCTTTCAATGTTGTTAGGGACTACGTGCATATATTCCCATCATTGGAAGATTATAGTGAAGACAAACACCATTTTCACATCTTCCTGTCCCACTTACGTGTAAGTGCTATTATTCATGGTGATTATTTTCCTGTTTTCTGCTGATTGAACACATCAATGATTTACATTACATTGTTGTAAGTAGGCGAGGGTCAATCTGGATAGTCATGACGAGCAAAGCTTGCTTGCGCTTTTCAAGGAAGCATTGCAGCAGTATTGGTGTTACCTGAGGAAATCACACTTTGATGGCAAGCCTATAAACGAATTTCTGGTGAAGTCTCCTGTGCTAAATTTAGAAGACATTGAATGGAAAAACCTTGTTATGCACTGGTCTCGTTGCGAGGATGAGGTACTGTCTATGATACCGCATGACAATTTGAACTTCTACTTTTCCGCATGTGCCTTACGGATCTTTTTTGCAGGAAATCTGCTCGAAAAAGAATTCCGGTTTGAAAAGAACGACAGGATATCGCAAATATGCTGCCCGCTGCTTTGCTCTTGTTAGTACCTATTGTCCTGTATCACTGTACTTGCATACATACCTGGTTCATTATGTGACAGCAGTATGCATGATAGCTTGCTTATCAATTGTTCGCTCCAAATTATCTGATCTGTATGAATGGTTACATTAGTGTAGAATATATCCAATGCCAATGAAATTTTTTAGCTCTGCATTGTTCTTGTAAGTACCTGCTGTCCTTTATCAGTGTACTTATATTGACAGGTAGTTGTTCATGTACCATCACTGTGCAGTTTATTTTCCTTTGCCCTCCATTTTCTACACATAAGATCTATATTTACTCTTACCATAAGGTTGGATAACACCGATGGTACTGAAGAAGTTTAGCTCTGCATTGCTCTTGGCTGTACCTTTTGCCTGTATCGCTGTACTTACATTTATAGCTACTTGGTTATGTAGCATCACTCTTCATCTTATCTTAAATATTCTCCATTTTTTCTTATATTGTCACATCTATATTTACTCTTAACAAAATGTAGAATAAAGGCAATGCTTATG
Organism: Triticum aestivum; assembly: GCF_018294505.1. Lineage (NCBI taxonomy): Eukaryota > Viridiplantae > Streptophyta > Magnoliopsida > Poales > Poaceae > Triticum > Triticum aestivum. The sequence goes on along the minus strand of NC_057808.1, from coordinate 241,294,121 downwards.
AAGAAGATTCTGTGGTAAACTTCTTGAATCCCCCCCCCCCATCAGCATGGACAAGAGCTTTATAGAGCCTGCCTTCACCAATAATGTAAGTTTGTCCTTCTCAAGCCTTCAAACTTTGTTGTGTATATTTGGTTAGGCATGACTGCAACAGCTGTTTATTTTTGGTGTTTGCATCAAATTGCATGTTTAAAGTTTATTATGTACTCCGGTTCATAAACAAAAGTTTGTCCTTCTCAATTTAAGTTTTCAGTTGTACAACCAAGTTCCTTCTTCATACCATGTAAATTAAACTATACAGATCAAGTGATCTTCTTTTGCCAATCTGAAATGGGATAAATTGACAGCGCACTAACCATTGATACTTATGAGTTCTTGATCTGTAATCTAGTGGTGTCGTGAAGCTGCCAACTCCTTCACAATGTCATTTCCTGCCATGTCTTGACCTGAACAATACCATATTGTGTTAATGCTATTTTAAATTGTGTCACTTTATTCGTCAGTAAGAAATGTGATGAATTGTCAGCACTGATACTTGTATGTGCAAAACCTGTCATCTGTCTGCTTGTTTATCTTTCAAAGTGAGGAGGATATAAGTGTCAAACAAGTGCAGTCTCACCAGATTGCTCAGCTGCTTGCGCTGCAGCTCCCGAGCAGGGCTATCCTTTCTTGAACTCTATTGAAGGACTGTCGGTTTTGTATATTATTTTGTCGGCGTGTTTAGTTGAACTGGTGGCGATCTTTGATGCCCAGTGTATGTAATTTGCTGTCTGCTTGTGCTTTATTATCATAGTGGCGAACTTTGATGCCCAGTGGATGTAATATGCCGTGATTTCTTTATTGTATAGTCTAGGTTTTTTTCTTATTCACGATGCTGCAGTTATTTTACTGTATATATATCCTGTCTTCGCAGTAAACCGGCCAAACCGTAAAATTACGGTACATAATCGGGCCATCATGCAAATCACCATGTATGATCCGCATCATGGGCCCCATCATCTTGGTCCGTTAACAGGCCTAAATGTAAACTGGCCCACTAGTAGATTCGGGCCTTTAATAGGCCGAGTAAACCGCCGGCCCTATTTTCCCAAGAAAACTCAATGGGCCTTTAGGAGGCTGAAAAGTAGGTTGGGCCTGAAACGTGCCAAACAGCTCAAGGTCCAACAGCAGGCTGAAATAGACCCCGGCCCATTAATGTGCCAATCAAATCATGGGCTTATAACAAGCCAAAATTGTCTCGGTCCTTGTTTGGCCCAATCAGATTATCGGCTGTGAGCAGGCCGGATGCAAACCGTGCCGTAGTTAGGCCCAACTATATGACGGGCTTTTAACAGGCCGGAATTAATATAGGTCCGAAATGTTAAACGGGCCCTTAACAGGCCGAATTACTAAATGGACCTTTAGCAAATGGGCCCAAAAGCGTAGCGTCCAGTTGACGGGCCGAATCTGATATGGGCCATAATTTAGCCCAAAGCCTCTTAAAGGGTCGGAACTGATCTGGGCCGTAATTTGGCCCAGAACATGGTAGGCTTTTAACGGGCCGGATCTCATATGGGTCATTATTAGGCCTGGAACGTGGCATGCCATTAATGGACCGAATCAAATATGGGCCGGCATTTGGCCGAAAACATGGCAGCCAGTTAATGGGCTGGCCTACTAGGGTCCTCAAAATCTTGTGGGCCTAAAGCTGGGCCGGCCCATTAATGTCAGTGAAATCTCGTGGGCCTTTAGCTGGGCCGGCCCATTATGGTCCACAACAATCTTGTGGGCCTTCACCTGGGCCGGGCCATTATGGCGCGCAAAAATCTTGTGGGCCTTTACCTGGGCCGGCCCATTATGGCCCGCAAAATCTTGTGGGCCTTTAGCTGGGCCGTCCCATTATGGTCCGCAAAATCTTGTGGGCCTTTAGTTGGGCCGACCCATTTAAACTTTATGGGCCATTGTTGGGCCATGCCACGTGTCGACGTATCATAGGCGCTTTGGGTCCAATGAGTGGATGACATCTGTCCAACGGTGAGCCGACACGTGTTTCCTCCAGCCAATGATGATTTTACACGTGGAAAATCCCCATTGGTCGGGTGTGTTAACGGGTTATCGGATCCAAAACCGGACCCGATAGCTTAACGGCGTTCTGTTACAGTGGATGCCACGTGTCGGTCACCCTTGACGAAAGAACTTCTGTGACACACGATTTATCGTCATGGAAGTGGACACTTCCGTGATGATAATTTTGGTAATGTCATGGAACACTTCTACGACAGCATAGGTATGACTATCTTGATTCTGTCATAAATTTGTCATGGATGTACATGCATGACAGAAAACGTGACCTACTGTGACAAACACGTATCATCACGGAAGTGTATTTTTTTTGTAGTGTAAGTTTCAGGTTAATACAATTCTAGCATGAATAATAAATATTTATCATGATATAAGGAAATATAAATAACAACTTTATTATTGCCTCTAGGGCATATTTCCTTCAACCTACTCAAATCATCTGTGAAGGTCAGAAAATAACGATACCCCTGCGTCCCTCAACACTCATCGGACCGCATACATCGGTATGTATTATTTCCAATAAGTTATTAGCTTGCTCCATTGTTCCGGAGAACGGAGTTTTAGTCATCTTACCCATGAGGCATGGTTCGCAGGTATCAAATGATTCACAATCAAGTGATTCCAAAAGTCCATCTGCATGGAGTTTCTTCATGCGCTTTACACTAATATGACCTAAACGGTAGTGCCACAAGTATGTTGCACTATCATTATCAACTTTGCATCTTTTTGCATCAATATTATGAATATGTGTATCACTACAATTGAGATTCAATAAGAATAGACCACTCTTCAAGGGTGCATGACCATAAAAGATATTATTCATATAAATAGAACAACCATTATTCTCTGACTTAAATGAATAACCGTCTCACAATAAACAAGATCCAAATATAATGTTCATGCTCAACGCGGGCACCAAATAACAATTATTGAGGTGTAAAACTAACCCGGAAGGTAGATGTAGAGGTAGCGTGCCGACGACGATCACATCGACCTTGGAACCATTCCCGACGCGCATCGTCACCTCATCCTTAGCCAATCTTCGTTTATTTTCCATCTCCTGTTTCAAGTTACAAATATGAGCAACCAAACCAGTATCAAATACCCTGGCGCTGCTACGAGAATTAGTAAGGTACACATCAATAACATGTATATCGAATATGAAGGAAATATGCCCTAGAGGCAATAATAAAGTTGTTATTTTATATTTCCTTATTCATGATAAAGGTTTATTATTCATGCTAGAATTGTATTGATCGGAAACTTAAATACATGTGTGAATACATAAACAAATACCATGTCCCTAGTAAGCCTCTACTAGACTAGCTCGGTGCTCAAAGATGGTTAAGGTTTCCTAACCATGGACATGTGTTGTCATTTGATAACGGGATCACATCATTAGGAGAATGATGTGATGGACAAGACCCACCCGTTAGCTTAGCATAATGATCGTTCAGTTTTATTGCTATTGCTTTCTTCATGTCAAATACATATTCCTTCGACTATGAGATTGTGCAACTCCCGGATACCGGAGGAATACCTTGTGTGCTATCAAATGTCACAATGTAACTGGTTGGTCATAAAGATGCTCTATAGGTATCTTCGAATGTGTTTGTTGAGTTGGCATAGATCGAGATTAGGATTTGTCACTCTGAGTATCGGAGAGGTATCTCTGGGCCCTCTCGATAATACACATCATAAGCTTGCAAGCAAATGCCTAAGGAGTTAGTCACGAGGTGATGTATTATGGAACGATTAAAGAGACTTGCAGCTAACGAGATTGAACTAAGTATGAAGATACCGACGATCGAATCTCGGGCAAGTAACATACCGATAGACAAAGGGAATTACGTAGGTTGTCATAACGGTTCGACCGATAAAGATCTTCGTAGAATATGTAGGAGCCAATATGGGCGTCCAGGTTCCGCTATTGTTTATTGACCGGAGAGGTGTCTCGTCATGTCTACATAGTTCTCGAACCCGTAGGGTCCGCACGCTTAACGTTCGTTGACGATATAGTGTTATATGAGTTATATGATTTGGTGACCGAATGTTGTTCGGAGTCCTGGATGAGATCACATACATGACGAGGAGTCTCGAAATTGTCGAGAGGTAAAGATTGATATATAGGACAATGGTATTCGGACACCGGAAGTGTTTCAGAGAGTACCGGGTACTTATCGGGTCACCGGAAAGGAGTTTCGGGCACCCCCGGCAAAGATATGGGCCTAATGGGCCAAAGGTGGAACAGACCAGCCCCTGGTGCGCCCCTTCTTTGGACAGTAGGCCCTAAGGGAAGGAAAGGGGGAGGGCTAGCCCTTCCTGCCTTTCCCTCTCATGGGAGAAAGGAAAGGGGGGGCACCCTTCCCTGCCTTTTCCCCGCACCTATATAAGGCAGGGGGCGCGGCTTGGGAGGGACTCCAAGTAGGATTCCTCCTACTTGGGCGCCTCGTTTGGCTGCTCCTCCCTCCCTCCCACATACCACATATATATATGTGGGAGGGGGTCGCCTAGCACACAACATATCAATTGTTAGCCGTGTGCGGCGCCTTCCTCCACCGTTTACACCCCCGGCCATATTTTTGTAGTGCTTAGGCGAAACCCTGCGGAGATCACTTCACCATCACCGTCACCACGCTGTCGTGCTGACGGAACTCATCTACTACCTCGACATCTTGCTGGATCAGGAAGGCGAGGGACGTCACCGAGCTGAATGTGTGCAGAACCTGGAGGTGTCGTGCGTTCGATACTTGATCGGTTGAAGCGCGAAGAAGTTCGACTACATCAACCGCGTTGTGAAACGCTTCCGCTTAAGGTCTACGAGGGTACGTAGACACACTCTCCCCCTTGTTTCTATGCATCTCCATGGATAGATCATTGCGTGTGCGTATATTTTTTTTGTTTTCCATGCAACGATTCCCAACAGTGGCATCATGAGCCAGGTCTATGTGTAGATGATATGCACGAGTAGAACACAAATAAGTTGTGGGTGGTGATGTTCATACTGCTTACCACCAATGTCTTATTTTGATTCGGCGGCATTGTGGGATGAAGCGGCCCGGAGCAACCTTACATGTCCACGTACATGAGACCGGTTCCACCAACTGACATGCAACTAGTTTTGCATAAAGGTGGCTGGCGGGTGTCTGTTTCTCCTACTTTAGTTGAATCGAATTTGACTACGGCCGGTCCTTGAAGAAGGTTAAAACAGCAAACTTGATAAATCACCTTTGTGATTTTTTTGCCGTAGGTAAGAACGGTCCTTGCTAGAAACCCATAGCAGCCACGTAAAACTTGCAACAACAAAGTAGAGGACGTCTAACTAGTTTTTGCAGGGTATGTTGTGATGTGATATGGTCAAGACATGATGTGATATATGTCATTGTATGAGATGATCATGTTTTGTAATTTATCGGCAACCAGCAGGAGCCTTATGGTTGTCTCTTTGTTGTATGAAATGCAAGCGCCATGTAACTGCTTTGCTTTATCGCTATGCGTTAGCAATAGTTGTAGAAGCAATAGTTGGCATGATGACCACGACGCAACGATGGAGATCAAGGTGTCGAGCCGGTGATGGAGATCATGACGATGCTTTGGAGATGGAGATCAAAAGCACAAGATGATGATGGCCATATCATGTCACATATTTTGATTGCATGTGATGTTTACCTTTTATGCATCTTATTTTGCTTAGAATGACGGTAGCATTATAAGATGATCCCTTCACTAAATTTCAAGATATAAGTGTTCTCCCCGAGAACGCACCGTTGTGAAAGTTCGTCGTTTCGGGACACCACGTGATGATCGGGTGTGATAGACTCTACGTTCACATACAACGGGTGTAAGATAGTTATGCACATGCAGAATCCTTGGGTTAAACTTGATGAGCCTAGCATGTACAGACATGGTCTCGGAACGCTGGAGACTGAAAGGTCGAACGTGAGTCATATAGTCGATATGATCAACATAGAGATGTTCACCATTGATGACTACCCCATCTCACGTGATGATCAGACATATGGGTTAGTTGATTTGGATCACGTATCACTTAGATAACTTGAGGGATGTTTATTTAAGTGGGAGTTCATTAGTAATTTGATTAAATTGAACTTAATTTATCATGAACTTAGTCCTGATAGTATTTGCAAATTATGTTGTAGATCAATAGCTCGCGATGTAGCTCCCCTATTTTTGATATGTTCCTTGAGAAAAATTAGTTGAAAGATGATAGTAGAAATAATGCGGACTGGGTCCGTGATGTGAGGATTATCCTCATTGCTGCATAGAAGAATTATGTCCTAGATGCACCGCTAGGTAACATACCTGTTCCTGGAGTAGATGCAGATGTTATGAACATTTGGCAAGCTCGGCATGATGACTACTTGATAGTTTAGTGCGCCATGCTTTACGGCTTAGAACCGTGACTTCAAAAACGTTTTGAACGCCATGGAGCATATGAGATGTTCCAAGAGCTGAAATTGGTATTTCAGATTCATGCCCATGTCGAGAGGTATAAGACCTTTGACAAGTACTTTGCCTACAAGATGGAGGAGAATAGCTCAGCCAGTGAGCATATGCTCAGAATGTCTGGGTAGTACAATCGCTTTAATCAAGTGGGAGTTAATCTTCCAGATAAGATAGTGATTGACAAGAGTTCTCTAGTCACTATCACCAAGCTACTAGAACTTCGTGATGAACTATAATGTGCAAGGGATGACGAAAACGATTCCCGAGCTCTTCGCGATGCTGAAATCGGCGAAGGTACAAATCAAGAAAGAGCATCAAGTTTTGATGGTTAACAAGACCATTAGTTTCAAGAAAATGGGCAAAGGGAAAAGAAAGGGAACTTCAAAAAGAATGGCAAACAAGTTGCCACTCCCATGAAGAAGCCCAAAGATGGACCTAAGCCTGAAACTGAGTGCTTATACTGCAAGGGAATGGTCACTAGAAGTGGAACTGCCCCAAATACTTGGAGGATAAGAAGGATGGCAAAGTGAACGAAAGTATATTTGATATACATGTTATTGATGTGTACCTTACTAGTGTTCGTAGTAGCCCCTGGGTATTTGATACCGGTTCAGTTGCTAAGGTTAGTAACTCGAAACAGGAGTTGCAGAATAAGCAGAGACTAGTTAAGAGCGAGGTGACGATGTGTGTTGGAATTGATTCTAAGGTTGAGATGATCACTATTGCACACTACCTCTACATTCGGGATTAGTGTTGAACCTAAATAAATGTTATTGGTGTTTGCGTTGAGCATGAATATGATTAGATCATGTTTAGTGCAATACGGTTATTCATTTAAGTCAGAGAATAATTGTTGTTTTATTTACATGAATAAAACCTTCTATGGTTATACACCCAATGTAAGTGGTTTATTGAATCTTGATCGTAGTGATACACATATTCATAATAATGATGCCAAAAGATGCAAAGTTGATAATGACAGTGCAACATATTTGTGGCACTGCCGTTTAGGTCATATTGGTGTAAAGCGCATGAAGAAACTCCATGCAGATAGGCTTTTGGAATCACTTGATTATGAATCATTTGATGCTTGTGAACCATGCCTTATGGGCAAGATGACTAAAACTTCGTTCTTCGGAACAATGGAGCGAGCTGATGACTTATTGGAAATAATACATACCGATGTATGCGGTCCGATGAGTGTTGAAGCACGCGACGGGTGTCGTTATTTTCTGACCTTCACAGATGATTTGAGTAGATATGGGTATATTGTAGCGACCAGACCTCAAATAGTCTGTGTTGCTGTGCACCAGTGTCATCCCTGGATCAGTAATGCTGACACGCACAGTACAAATGGAGGATTTATAACAGAGTAGCAATCACACACTTATTACATCGAATATCTCCAAAGAGAATAAGTATGATAAATATGGCTTAAGGCCATCTAAATACGATAACAGCGGAAGACTTGGAAGATAAGTGAGTCCATCAACTCCAACGGCATCACTGAGTATAAGACCACGACCTAAGGCACCTTACTCGTCGTCTGAAAAGTCTGCAACATGAAACGTTGCAGCCCGAAAACGGGTCAGCACATGGAATATGCTGGCAAAATAACACATAGAGAATAATGAACATAGTAATGCTATACTACATGCATATATGGCTGGTGGAAAGCTCTATGGTTACAGTTTTGCGAAAAGCCAATTTTTCCCTACTGCAAAGGAATAAATTTTATTTAACTATCATGGTGGTTGTTAAACATTGAGCTGGTTAACAGCATCTCAATCCCAATTAAGTGTCATCATTAACCCAACAAAATTAATTAAAGTAACATGGTGATGAGATTCACATGATAATCCAGGTACTAGATACTCAAGTTGTCCATAACCGGGGACACGGCTAACCATGATTAGTTTGTACACTCTGCAGAGGTTTGTGCACTTTTCCCCACAAGACTCGATCTCCTCCGTTGAATTACTCGCACTACATGGTGTTTGAGTAACGGATGACCGAGACACAGTCTTTCAGAAGTGTTTGCACCTTACGTATGGGTAGACAGTTATACCTACTTTCCCCTACATCTGCTAGTCTACCACTGTAAGAGTTCACACAACTTAATCAACTATGCTAGAGCCCATAATAGCTTGCGGCTCCACACGGAAGTTTCTAGCATGAATAATCTCATGATCCCTTTGAACCTGGGTGGCGATCCAAAAGAAAAACAGGCAATCCTGGAATACCCAGGTACCTCAATCCACCCAGATGTGAGTTTTAGTTGCCACCTTAAGTAAACCATTAATTATCAATCTCACATCTGTCATGAATATCTCTCAAACCCAATCCACGTCTACGAGCATAGCATGGCAATATAATAGCAAACGTAGAAGTAACTCCCAAGGGTTTGATAATAAACAGGGCAATAGGTACTACCTCAACTACTTCCCAATACCCACAATTTAATTAGATCCTAATCATGCAATGTTTGAGCATTGATCTAATGCAATAAAAACTGGGTATGGAAAGGTATGATCAAAGTGTTACTTGCCTTGCTGATGATCCGCGAAACCTAGCGATTCGAAGTAACAAGCGGCGCACTCCGGGTACTCTATGGCAAACAAACAAGCAAACAATAAGTACTCATCTAATGCACAGGTAAAACTCGAATGAAAGATCCAACCAGAAAGTTCAACTTAAGAAATCCGGTTTGCAAAAAGAATCAACTCGAACGAAGCAATGAAAGTCAAACGGCGAAAGAAACAAGCTTCGTTTACTAATCTGGATCTAGGTCAAATTTTACAGTAGCAAAAACTTGTTTGAGTAGGTTAAACGGAAAGAGAATTTCGAGAGAAACTCTAGGCGCTTGAATCGCCTGATTCCGATAAACGAGCGAAAAGTTAAACGAAAACGAAGATCCGATGTGAAATCGAGATCTGAAATAATCGCGGAAAAATCCGACGAAAAAGAAAACTGACGAACGGTTAAAGAACGGACGTTCGTTAACAGAGAAAATCCGATGAACACGTTCGTTAAAACGAACGGGTCGGTGAACGCTCACTAAATAATAAAACCGAAGAAAATAAACCGATCTAGGGTTTTAAAAAAACGAACGGTTT
>NC_057808.1:241276258-241284136 GCF_018294505.1 Triticum aestivum | reverse complement strand
CGGACTCGGGCGGCGGCGGCGCGTACGCGCGGAGGAGACGACGCGGCTGGGCCGGCCGCTCGGCTGGGCCTCGGCCCGGTCGGGCGCGGCGCGTTGTTTTTTTTAAATCATTCCGCCGAAAAATTCATAGAAAAATAAATAAAAATCCAAAAAAAAGATAAAACAAATTTTCCCCGTCTAGTTAAATTAATTAGAACAGGGTGAACATTTTTTTGACACAAAAATGCAGTTTTGAAAACGTGCAATTTTTTTAATGCAATTAAAATTGCAAATAAAATCCGAATAAATCCAATATATGATTTTAATATTTTTCCTCCAATATTTCAATTGTTTTGGAGAAGTCATATTTTCTCCTCTCATTTATTTTTAAATGAAATATTTTTCCGGAGAGAAAATAATTAAAACCAAAATCCTCGTTTTATTATTTGATAAAATCAAATATGATAAATCGGGAAAATCCCCAACTCTCTCCGAGGGTCCTTGAGTTGCTTAGGATTTATCGAGGATTTGCCAAAATGCAATAAAATATGCTATGCAATGATGATCTATGTATAACATTCCAAATTGAAAATTTGGGATGTTACAAACCTACCCCCCTTAAGATGAATCTCGCCCTCGAGATTCGGGTTGGCTAGAAAACAGGTGGGAGTGGTCCTTCCGTAGATCTTCCTCTCGCTCCCAGGTGGCTTCATCTTCCGTGTGGTGACTCCACTGGACTTTGCAAAACTTGATAACCTTACTGCGGGTAACTCGGCTGGCATACTCGAGAATTTTAACTGGTTTCTCCTCATAGGTCAAATCACTTTCCAGCTGAATTGCTTCCAGCGGCACGGTATCTCTCAGTGGTATCTCAGCCATCTCTGCGTGGCACTTCTTCAACTTGGAAACGTGAAATACATCATGAACTCCTGACAATCCTTCGGGCAATTCCGGCTTGTAGGCAACTTCTCCCATACGTTCCAAAACTCTGTATGGTCCGATAAAACGGGGCGCTAACTTTCCCTTAACTCCAAAGCGCTTCACTCCTCGAAGGGGTGATACTCGAAGATAAACTCTGTCTCCGATTTCGTGAAATGTCTCCTTTCGTTTGGAATCAGCATAACTCTTCTGCCTGGACTGGGCTACCTTGAGCCTATCGCGAATCAATCTCACTTTCTGTTCAGACTCCTTAATCAAATCTGGTCCAAACAACTGACGGTCTCCAACTTCGTCCCATAACAACGGTGTTCTACACCTTCTTCCGTACAAAGCTTCGAAAGGGGCCATCTTCAAACTGGTTTGATAACTGTTGTTGTAGGAAAACTCTGCATATGGCAAATTGTCATCCCAACTAGATCCATAATCTAGTGCGCAAGCTCTCAGCATGTCCTCCGAAATCTGATTGACTCTCTCGTTCTGTCCATCTGTCTGTGGGTGAAAGGCTGTACTAAATTCTAGCCTGGTTCCCAGCGTTTCATTTAACTGCTTCCAAAACTTCGAGGTAAACTGGGTTCCTCTATCTGATACAATGGTCCTCGGAACTCCATGCAAACATACGATCCTGGTCATGTATATCTTTGCCAACTTAGCACTGGTGTAAGTGGTCTTCACTGGAATGAAATGAGCCACTTTCGTCAAACGGTCGACTACAACCCATATTGAGTCATAGCCTGAACGAGTCCTTGGCAATCCGGTGATAAAATCCATGCCTATTTTATCCCACTTCCATTCGGGTATTGGCAATGGTTGTAGCAATCCTGCTGGCTTCTGATGCTCTGCCTTCACTCTCTGACATACATCACAAACTGCTACATACTCCGCAATATCCTTCTTCATTCCGGTCCACCAGAAAGTATTTTTCAGATCCAAATACATCTTGGTATTTCCTGGGTGAATTGAGTACGGTGAATCATGGGCTTCTTGCAAAATCAACTTCCTGATCTCCGGATCATTGGGCACATAAACGCGGTCCTCAAACCATAAGGTACCGTGCTCATCCTCACGAAATCCCTTGGCTTTTCCTTTGCTCATCTTCTCCTTTATCTCATCAATCTCCTTGTCTGTCTTCTGAGCTTCTCTGATCTTTTCCATCAAGGTAGACTGAATCTCCAGTGTCGCTAAATAGCCTCTTGGGACTATCTCCAAACATAGCTCGCGAAGGTCCTCGGCTAACTCCTGAGGTAACTCTCCTGTCATGAGGGTGTTGACATGACTCTTGCGGCTCAACGCGTCTGCTACTACGTTAGCCTTTCCTAGGTGATAATGCAATCTCATATCATAGTCCTTAATAAGCTCCAACCATCTCCTCTGTCTGAGATTTAACTCCTTCTGCGTGAAAATGTACTTCAAACTCTTGTGATCCGTGTATACCTCACAATGGTTTCCGATGAGAAAATGTCTCCATGTCTTCAACGCATGCACCACGGCTGCTAACTCCAAATCATGCATAGCATAATTCTTCTCATGGGGTTTAAGTTGTCGTGAAGCATATGACACAACTCTTCCTTCCTGCATAAGCACTGCTCCAAGTCCTCGACGAGAAGCGTCGCAATAAACTTCATAATCCTTGCGTTGATCTGGCAGAATCAACACTGGTGATGTAACCAATTGTTTCTTCAATTCTTGGAAACTAGTTTCACAATCCTCAGTCCAATTGAATTTGGTGTCCTTCTTTAATAGCTCAGTCATGGGCTTAGCAATCTTCGAGAAATTCTCAATGAACCTCCGGTAGTATCCTGCAAGTCCAAGAAAACTCCGGATCTCTCCAACTGACGTGGGTGATTCCCAACTTGTCACTGTGTCAACTTTGGCAGGGTCTACTGCTACTCCTTCTCCAGAAATAACATGTCCGAGGAATCCAACTTCCTTCAGCCAAAATTCACATTTGCTGAACTTGGCATATAACTGATGTTCTGTGAACTTCTCAAGTACCAATCGCAAATGCTCCTCATGCTCTTCCTCATTCTTGGAAAAGACTAAAATATCGTCAATGAACACCACGACGAACTTATCCAAAAACTCCATAAACACTTTGTTCATCAGGTTCATGAGATAGGCAGGTGCGTTAGTCAGACCAAATGACATAACGGTATACTCATACAGCCCATATCTGGTGGTAAAAGCCGTCTTAGGTATATCCTGCTCTCGAATCTTTAACTGATGGTATCCTGATCGTAGATCGATCTTGGAAAATACTTTAGCTCCTTGTAAGCGGTCAAACAAATCATTGATCATCGGCAGTGGGTACTTGTTTTTGATGGTCACTTCATTCAATCCACGATAATCAACAACCATCCTCAACGATCCATCTTTCTTCTCCACTAGAAGTACTGGTGATCCCCAAGGTGACGAACTTGGGCGAATATAGCCTTTATCCAGTAACTCCTTGATCTGCTTCTTAATTTCCTCCAAATCTTTTGCGGGCATCCTGTACGGTCTCTTAGATATTGGCCCTGTGCCTGGCAAAAGTTCAATCAGAAACTCAATGTCTCTATCCGGTGGCATGCCTGGAAACTCTTCTGGAAATACATCCAGATAATCCTTCACCACCGGTACTTCCTCCTGTACAACTCCTGATAAGGAATTCACTTGAGTCCTCTTCGGCATATGTCGGGATACATACTTGATCCTTCTTCCTTCTGGGGTGGTAAGCAAAATCGACTTGCTGGCACAATCGATGTTCCCTTCATACTTTGATAGCCAATCCATTCCCAAAATCACATCCAAACCTTGCGACTCCAAAATTATTAGGTCTGAGGGGAAAACATGCCTACCTATGGCCAATGGCATCTGAAAACATCCTTGGCTTGCCATATACTCTGCTCCTGGCGATGTTACTAACATAGGTGTTCTGAGAACTTTGGTGGGCAGCTTAAACTTATCCACAAATCCCCTTGATATGTATGAATGCGATGCACCAGTATCAAAAAGAACGATTGCAGTAAATGACTTAACCAAAAACTTACCTATTACTGCATCAGGCTGTGCTTCAACCTCCTCCACGCTCACGTGGTTCACATGTCCTTTGTTGAACGGGTTCGGCTTCTTCCCAGAGCTTCCATTGCCATTTCCATTCTGGGCTTCAGGATATTCATTGGCATAATGTCCAGTCTTCTGGCACTTAAAGCAAGTGACTTGGCTCAGGTCCCTCTTAGCTGGGGTTGACGGGTTGGTACGATTCTGTCCGTTGCTTCCTCCATTCCCATTACCATTCTTGGAGCCATTATGGTTGTGCGAACTACCTCCTCCATGGGTATGCTGAAACTGTCCTCCCAGTTTCGGGGCAAAACGTGGTTTCTGTTGAGCTCCAGAATTATACTTCCCTTGTCCATACTTCCTCTTACGGTTTTCAATCTGCTGCTGCTTTCCTTCAATCATGAGTGCTCTATCTACCAACTCCTGGTAGTTGTTGAAGGTTGCTACCATCAACTGCATACTTAGTTCATCATTCAGTCCTTCCAAAAATTTCTCCTGCTTGGCTGCATCTGTAGCAACGTCATCTGGGGCATAACGTGCTAACTTACTGAAATCCTCCACATACTAGCCTACGGTGCGTCCTCCTTGGCCTAGGTTGCGAAACTCACGCTTCTTCATAGCCATAGCTCCTGCTGAAACATGAGCTATACGGAAAGCTTGCTGAAACTGGTCCCATGTGACAGTGTCAATAGGGTGTGTGGCTGTGTAATTCTCCCACCATGATGCTGCGGGTCCATCAAGCTGATGTGCGGCAAAATGCACTCTTTCCGCATCTGTGCATCCTGCAGTGGTCAACTCCCTTCCAACTTTGCGGAGCCAATCATCTGCAACAATCGGCTCGGTGCTACTGGAAAACACCGGCGGGTTTAGCCTCAAGAAACGGGCTAAGTGATCAACAGGTGGTGGTGGCGGTGGGTTGTTGTTGTTGTTGTTGCCTTGGTTCTGCACTAACACTTGCATCAGGGCATTCTGTTGCTGAATCAACTGAGTGATCTCCGGTGGAAAAACAAATCCGGTGTCGCGTCTCGGAGGCATCTGATGGGTTAGAAAAGATGAGAGTTAAGAATAGAATGAGGTCTAGAGGGAAAACACTACCCATATGCTCATGAGTCAAGCACAATCAATATCACTCAATCAATTCAAACAAGGCATACAATCGATCTAACTAATGTTACAAAGTGCTTGAACTATACTATTAAATGGGGGAAAACTACTACTGATATGGTGGTCTACTAGAAATTCTGATCAGTTGAAGACTCCATGATATCTGCTCCAGCTTCATCAACAAAGTCATCTTCACTTGGTTCCGAGTCGGTGTCGTCGATGATAATGTAGTTATCCGGGCAAGTGCATTCGTCATCTTCTGCTTTTGGCACTGGATTTCCCATGAATACTCCAATCTTCTTCTCCAGGTCGTCATTCTTCCCTACTAGTGCGACGATTTCCTCCAAATAATCCTCGTGTGTAGCTTTGAGTTCTTCCTCCAGCTCCTTGATCTTCGTCAATGCCTTCTTCAGTTCTTCCTTGTCTGAGCACATCTGGTTCTCCTGGCGACGAATGTGTTGGTTTTGCTCCTGGATGAAAGCTGCAATTGATCCATCCTTCTTGGTTCTGATCATTTCCCATTGCTCGTCTCGGCGTCCACAAATCTGATAAATTGTATCCTTAAGCTCCTTGTGGTAGACTTCTCCAACGCGTCCCATAGCGATGTGGGCGGCCATGCTCTTCCCTAAACTCCAGGTTGGTGCTTCGAAAACCAATCTTATGGGTTCTGTAACTGGCACAAACGTCCTTCCTGGAATGTGAACTCGAATCTTCCAGCTCTCCTCTTCGGGTAATGTGGCGTTGTAGGTTCCGGTGATGCTTGGTATTCCTATGTTCAAGTACTTAGTGACTTCCTTCAAGTGTCGTCCAAAAGGCGTGTCTTCATCTGGTTGCATGAACTTGCTCCTTGCATCCGCCATTCCTAAAAGAGTAGAAAGTGGAGAGGGGTCAGAAATGAGAAGAGAGAAGTGTTCTAGGGCTTAAGCTTAGTGGTCGTGTCCTACAGTCAGCGTGTGCTCTCATGCCACCTTTTGTAGCGACCAGACCTCAAATAGTCTGTGCTGCTGTGCACCAGTGTCATCCCTGGATCAGTAATGCTGACACGCACAGTACAAATGGAGGATTTATAACAGAGTAGCAATCACACACTTATTACATCGAATATCTCCAAAGAGAATAAGTATGATAAATATGGCTTAAGGCCATCTAAATACGATAACAGCGGAAGACTTGGAAGATAAGTGAGTCCATCAACTCCAACGGCATCACTGAGTATAAGACCACGACCTAAGGCACCTTACTCGTCATCTGAAAAGTCTGCAACATGAAACGTTGCAGCCCGAAAACGGGTCAGCACATGGAATATGCTGGCAAAATAACACATAGAGAATAATGAACATAGTAATGCTATACTACATGCATATATGGCTGGTGGAAAGCTCTATGGTTACAATTTTGCGAAAAGCCAATTTTTCCCTACTGCAAAGGAATAAATTTTATTTAACTATCATGGTGGTTGTTAAACATTGAGATGGTTGACAGCATCTCAATCCCAATTAAATGTCATCATTAACCCAAAAAAATTAATTAAAGTAACATGGTGATGAGATTCACATGATAATCCAGGTACTAGATACTCAAGTTGTCCATAACCGGGGACACGGCTAACCATGATTAGTTTGTACACTCTGCAGAGGTTTGTGCACTTTTCCCCACAAGACTCGATCTCCTCCGTTGAATTACTCGCACTACATGGTGTTTGAGTAACGGATGACCGAGACACAGTCTTTCAGAAGTGTTTGCACCTTACGTATGGGTAGACAGTTACACCTACTTTCCCCTACATCTGCTAGTCTACCACTGTAAGAGTTCACACAACTTAATCAACTATGCTAGAGCCCATATAGCTTGCGGCTGCACACGGAAGTTTCTAGCATGAATAATCTCATGATCCCTTTGAACCTGGGTGGCGGTCCAAAAGAAAAACAGGGAATCCTGGAATACCCAGGTACCTCAATCCACCCAGATGCGAGTTTTAGTTGCCACCTTAAGTAAACCATTAATTATCAATCTCACATCTGTCATGAATATCTCTCAAACCCAATCCACGTCTACGAGCATAGCATGGCAATATAATAGCAAACGTAGAAGTAACTCCCAAGGGTTTGATAATAAACAGGGCAATAGGTACTACCTCAACTACTTCCCAATACCCACAATTTAATTAGATCCTAATCATGCAATGTTTGAGGATTGATCTAATGCAATAAAAACTGGGTATGGAAAGGTATGATCAAAGTGTTACTTGCCTTGCTGATGATCCGCGAAACCTAGCGATTCGAAGTAACAAGCGGCGCACTCCGGGTACTCTATCGCAAACAAACAAGCAAACAATAAGTACTCATCTAATGCACAGGTAAAACTCGAATGAAAGATCCAACCAGAAAGTTCAACTTAAGAACTCCGTTTTGCAAAAAGAATCAACTCGAACGAAGCAACGAAAGTCAAACGGCGACAGAAACAAGCTTCGTTTACTAATCTGGATCTAGGTCAAATTTTACAGTAGCAAAAACTTGTTTGTGTAGGTTAAACGGAAAGAGAATTTTGAGACGAAACTCTAGGCGCTTGAATCGCCTGATTCCGATAAACGAGCGAAAAGTTAAACGAAAACGAAGATCCGATCTGAAATCGAGATCTGAAATAATCGCGGAAAAATCCGACGAAAAAGAAAACTGACGAACGGTTAAAGAACGGATGTTCGTTAACAGAGAAAATCCGACGAACACGTTCGTTAAAACAAACGGGTCGGTGAACGCTCACTAAATAATAAAACCGAAGAAAATAAACCGATCTAGGGTTTTAAAAAAACGAACGGTTTTT
>NC_057808.1:241262989-241275798 GCF_018294505.1 Triticum aestivum | reverse complement strand
TTGCGGGTGCGGGTACGGGGTGAAGGGGGAGGGCGGCGGCGGTATATAAGGAGGGGGGCTGCTTGGGGAAGGTGTAAGGCGGCGGCGGCGGCTCCCGTGCTCGGGGCGGACTCGGGCGGCGGCGGCGCGTACGCGCGGAGGAGACGACGCGGCTGGGCCTCGGCCCGGTCGGGCACGGCGCGTTTTTTTTAAATCATTCCGCCGAAAAATTCATAGAAAAATAAATAAAAATCCAAAAAAAAGATAAAACAAATTTTCCCTGTCTAGTTAAAATAATTAGAACAGGGTGAACATTTTTTTTACACAAAAATGCAGTTTTGAAAACGTGCAATTTTTTTAATGCAATTAAAATTGCAAATAAAATCCGAATAAATCCAATATATGATTTTAATATTTTTCCTCCAATATTTCAATTGTTTTGGAGAAGTCATATTTTCTCCTCTCATTTATTTTTAAATGAAATATTTTTCCGGAGAGAAAATAATTAAAACCAAAATCCTCGTTTTATTATTTGATAAAATCAAATATGATAAATCGGGAAAATCCCCAACTCTCTCCGAGGGTCCTTGAGTTGCTTAGGATTTATCGAGGATTTGCTAAAATGCAATAAAATATGCTATGCAATGATGATCTATGTATAACATTCCAAATTGAAAATTTGGGATGTTACATATATCTACTTGATGAAACTCAAGTCTGAAACATTTGAAAAGTTCAAAAAATTTCAGAGTGAAGTGGAGAATCATCGTAACAAGAAAAATAAAGTTTCTACGATCTGATCGTGGAGGCGAATATTTGAGTTACGAGTTTGGCCTTCATTAAAAACAATGTGGAATAGTTTCACAACTCACGCCACCTGGAACACCACAGCGTAATGGTGTGTCCGAACGTCGTAACCGTACTTTATTAGATATGATGCGTTCAATGATGTCTCTTACTGATTTACCACTATCGTTTTGGGGTTATGCATTAGAGACAACTGCATTCATGTTAAATAGGGCACCGTCTAAATCCGTTGAGACGACACCGTATGAACCATGGTTTGGCAAGAAACCTAACCTGTTGTTTCTTAATGTTTGGGGATGCGATGCTTATATCAAAAGGCTTCAGCCTGATAAGCTCGAACCTAAATCGGAGAAGTGTGTCTTCATATAATACCCTAAGGAAACTATTTGGTACAACTTCTACCACAGATCTGAAGGCAAGATCTTTGTTGTTAAGAATGGGTCCTTTCTAGAGAAGGAGTTTCTCTCAAAAGAAGTGAGTGGGAGGAAAGTAGAACTTGATGAGGTAATTGTACCGTCTCTCGGATTGGAAAGTAGCACATCACAAAAAACCGTTCCCGTGATGCCTACACCAACTACAGAGGAAGCTAATGATGATGATCATAAAACTTTAGGTCAAGTTACTACTGAACTTCGTAGGTCAACCAGAACACGTTCCGCACCAGAGTGGTATGATAATCCCGTCCTAGAAGTCATTTTACGAGACCAAGGCGAACCTACGAACTATGAAGAAGCTATGATGTGCCCAGATTTTGACAGATGGCTTGAAGCCATGAAATCTGAGATAGGATCCATGTATGAGAATAAAGTGCGGACTTTGGTGGACTTGCCTGATGATTGGCAAGCCATAGAGAATAAATGGATCTTCAAGAAGAAGACGGACGCTGATGGTAATGTTACTGCCTACAAAGCTCGACTTGTCGCAAAAGGTTTTCGACAAGTTTAGGGGTTGACTACGATGAGACTTTCTCACCTGTAGCGATGCTTAAGTCTGTGTGAATCATGTTAGCAATTGCCGCATTTTATGAAATTTGGCAAATGGATGTCAAAACTGCAATCCTTAATGGATTTCTTAAAAAAGAGTGATGCAACTAGAAGGTTTTGTCGATCCTAAAGGTGCTAACAAAGTATGCAAGCTCCAGCGATCCATCTATGGACTAGTGCAAGCATCTCGGAGTTGGAATATACGCTTTGATGAGGTGATCAAAGCATATGGTTTTATACAGACTTACGGTGAAGTCTCTATTTACAAGAAAGTGAGTGGGAGCTCTGTAGCATTTCTGATATTATATGTGGATGACATATTGTTGATTGGAAATGATATAGAATTTCTGGATAGCATAAAAGGATACTTGAATAGAATTTTTCATGAAAGACCTTGGTGAAGTTGCTTATATATTGGGCATCAAGATCTTTAGAGATAGATCGAGATGCTTAATAGGACTTTCACAAAGCACATACCTTGACAAAGTTTTGAAGAAGTTCAAAATGGATCAGTCAAAGAAAGGGTTCTTGCCTGTGTTACAAGGTGTGAAATTGAGTCAGACTCAAAGCCCGACCACGATAGAAGATAGAAAGAGAATGAAAGTCATTCCCTATGCCTCAGCCATAGGTTCTACAAAGTATGCCATGCTGTGTACCAGACCTATTGTGTGCCTTGCTATGAGTTTGGCAAGGGGGTACAATAGTGATCCAGGAGTAGATCACTGGACAACGGTCAAAATTATCCTTAGAGGACTAGGGAAATGTTTCTCGGTTATGGACGTGATAAAGGGTTCGTCGTAAAGGGTTACAACGATGCAAGCTTTAACACTAATCTTGATGACTCTGAATCTCAATCTGGATACGTATTGAAAGTGGGAGAAATTAGCTAGAGTAGCACCATGCATAGCATTGTAGACATAGAAATTTGCAAATATACATACATATATGAATGTGACAGACTCGTTGACTAAACTTCTCTCACAAGCAAAATATGATCACACCTTAGTACTCTTTGGCTATTAATCACATGGCGATGTGAACTAGATTATTGACTCTAGTAAACCCTTCGGGTCACATGGCGATGTGAACTATGGGTGTTAATCACATGACGATGTGAACTATTGGTGTTAAATCACATGGCGATATGAACTAGATTATTGACTCTAGTGCAAGTGGGAAACTGAAGGAAATATGCCCTAGAGACAATAATAAAGTTGTTATTTTATATTCCCTTATTCATGATAAAGGTTTATTATTCATGCTAGAATTTTATTGATCGGAAAAACTTAAAAAGATGTGTGAATACATAAACAAATACCGTGTCCTTAGTAAGCCTCTACTAGACTAGCTCGTCGATCAAAGATGGTTAAGGTTTCCTAACCATGGACATGTGTTATCATTTAATAACGGGATCACATCATTAGGAGAATGATGTGATGGACAAGACCCAGCCATTAGCTTACCATAATGATCGTTCAGTTTTATTGTTATTGCTTTCTTCATGTCAAATACATATTCCTTCGACTATGAGATTATGCAACTCCCGGATACCGGAGGAATACCTTGTGTGCTATCAAACATCACAACGTAACTGGGTGATCATAAAGATGCTCTACAGGTATCTCCGAAGGTGTTTGTTGAGTTGGCATAGATCGAGATTAGGATTTGTTACTCTGAGTATCGGAGAGGTATCTCTGGGCCCTCTCGGTAATACACATCATAAGCTTGCAAGCAAATGACTAAGGAGTTAGTCACGAGGTGATGTATTACGGAACAAGTAAAGAGACTTGCCGATAACGAGATTGAACTAGGTATGAAGATACTGACGATCGAATCTCGGGCAAGTAACATACCGATAGACAAAGGGAATTACGTATGTTGTCATAACGGTTCGACCGATAAAGATCTTCGTAGAATATGTAGGAGCCAATATGGCATCCAGGTTCCGCTATTGTTTATTGACCGGAGAGGTGTATCGGTCATGTCTACATAGTTCTCGAAGCCATAGGGTCCGCACGCTTAACGTTCATTGACGATATAATGTTATATGAGTTATATGATTTGGTGACCGAATGTTGTTTGGAGTCCTGGATGAGATCACGGACATGACGAGGAGTCTCAAAATGGTCAAGAGGTAAAGATTGATATATAGGACGATGGTATTCGAACACCGGAAGTGTTTCGGAGGGTATCGGGTACTATCGGGTCACCAGAAAGGAGTTTTGGGCACCCCTAGCAAAGATATGGGCCTAATGGGCCAAAGGGGGAACAGACCAGCCCCTGGTGCGCCCCTTCCTTGGACAGCAGGCCCTAAGGGAAGGGAAGGGGGGAGGGCTAGCCCCTCCTACCTTTCCCTCTCATGGGAGAAAGGAAGGGGGGCACCCTTCCCTGCCTTTTCCCCGCACCTATATAAGGCGGGGGCGCGGCATGGGAGGGACTCCAAGTAGGATTCCTCCTACTTGGGCGACTCCTTTGTCTACTCCTCCCTCCCTCCCACCTATATATATGTGGGAGGGGGTCGCCTAGCACACAACATATCAATTGTTAGCCGTGTGCGGCGCCCCCCTCCACCGTTTACACCCGGTCATATTTTCGTAGTGCTTAGGCGAAGCCCTGCGGAGATCACTTCCCCATCACCGTCACCATGCTGTCGTGCTGACGGAACTCATCTACTACCTCGATGCCTTGCTGGATCAAGAAGGCGAGGGACGTGACCGAGTTGAACATGCGCAGAACGCGGAGGTGCCGTGCGTTTGGTACTTGACCAGTTGAAGCGTGAAGAAGTTCGACCACATCAACCACGTTGTGAAACGCTTCCGCTTATGGTCTACGAGGGTATGTAGACACACTCTCCCCCTCGTTGCTATGCATCTCCATGGATAGATCATTGCGTGTGCGTAGAATTTTTTTTGTTTTCCATGCAACGGTTCCCAACAGAATATACCTTTGTTCACTTTGCCATTCTTCTTATCTGCCAAGTATTTGGGGCAGTTCCGCTTTCAGTGACCATTCCCTTTATAGTAGAAGCACTCAGTTTCAGGCTTGCGTCCAGCTTTGGGCTTCTTCCCGGGAGTGGAAACTTGCTTGCCATTCTTCTTGAAGTTCCCTTTCTTTCCCTTGCCCTTTTTCTTGAAAATAGTGGTCTTGTTAACCATCAACACTTGATGATCCTTCTTGATTCTACCTCCGCGGCCTTAAGCATTGTGAAGAACTCATGAATAAATTTATTCATCCCTTGCATATTATAGTTCATCATGAAGCCTTTGTAGCTTGGTATTAGTGATTGAAGAACTCTGTCAATAACACTATCAACTGGAAGATCAACTCCCTGCTGAGTCAAGTGGTTATGATACCCAGACATTTTGAGTACGTGTTCACTGACAGAACTATTCTCCTCCATCTTGCAGCTATAGAACTTGTTGGAGACTTCATATCTCTCAACCCGGGCATTTGCTTGAAATATTAACTTCAACTCCTGGAACATCTCATATGCTCCATGAAGTTCAAAATGTCTTTGAAGTCCCGGTTCTAAGCCGTAAAGCATGGCACACTGAACTATTGAGTAGTCATCAGATCGAGCCTGCCAGACATTCATAACATCTGCATCGGCTCCTGCAGCAGGCATGTCACCCAGTGGTGCATCAAGGACATAATTCTTCTGTGCAGCAATGAGGATAATCCTCAAGTTACGGACCCAGTCCGTGTAGTTGCTACCATCATCTTTCAACTTAGCTTTCTCTAGGAACACATTAAAATTCAGGGGAACGGTAGCTCGGGCCATCGATCTACAACATAGATATGCAAAACTATAAGACTAAGTTCATGATAAATTAAGTTCAATTAATCAAATTACTAATGAACTCCCACTTAAATAAACATCCCTCAAGTTATCTAAGTGATACGTGATCCAAATCAACTAACCCATGTCTGATCATCACGTGAGATGGGGTAGTCATCAATGGTGAACATCTCTATGTTGATCATATCTGCTATATGACTCACGTTTGACCTTTCAGTCTCCAGTGTTCCGATACCATGTCTGTACATGCTAGGCTCGTCAAGTTTAACCCAAGTATTCTGCGTGTGCAAACCTGTCTTACACCCGTTGTATGTGAATGTAGAGTCTATCACACCCGATCATCACGAGGTGCTTCAAAACCATGAACTTTGGCAATGGTGCATACTCGGGGAGAACACTTATATCTTGAAATTTAGTGAAGGGGTCATCTTATAATGCTACTGCCGTTCTAAGCAAAATAAGATGCATAAAAGATAAACATCAAATGCAATCATAATATGTGACATGATATGGCCATCATTGTGCTCTTGATCTCCATCTCCAAAGCATCGTCATGATCTCCATCGTCACCGGCTCGACATCTTGATCTCCATCGTTGCGTTGGGGTCGTCTCGCCAACTATTGCTTCTACAACTATTGCTGACACATAGCGATAAAGTAAAGCAATTACATGGCGTTTGCACTTCATACAACAACGTATATCACATCATGTCTTGACCATAACACATCACAACATGCCTTGCAAAAACAAGTTATACGTCCTCTACTTAGTTGTTGCAAGTTTTACGTGGCTGCTACGGGCTTCTAGCAACAACTGTTCTTACCTACGCAAAAACCACAACGGTGATTTATCAAGTTTGCTGTTTTAACCTTCTTCAAGGACCGGGCGCAGTCAAATTCGATTCAACTAAAGTAGGAGAAACAGACACCCGCCAGCCACCTTTATGCAAAACTAGTTGCATGTTTGTCGGTGGAACCAGTCTCATGTACGTGGACATGTAAGGTTGGTCCGGGCCGCTTCATCCCACAATACCGCCGAGTCAAAATAAGACGTTGGTGGTAAGCAGTATGACTATTATCGCCCACAACTCTTTGTGTTATACCCGTGCATATCATCTACGCATAGAACTGGCTCTGATACCACTGTTGGGAAACGTTGCATGGAAAACAAAAAAATCTACGCACATGCAAGATCTATCCATGGAGATGCATAGCAATGAGGGGGGAGAGTGTGTCTACGTACCCTCGTAGACCGTAAACGGAAGCGTTTAGTAACACGGTTGATGTAGTCGAACTTCTTCGCGCTCCAACCAATCAAGTACCGAACGTACGGCACCTCCGCGTTTAGCACACGTTCAACTCGGTGATGTCCTCTGCCTTCTTGATCCAGCAAGATGGTGAGGTAGTGGATGAGTTCCAGTAGCACGACGGCCTAGTGAAGATGTTGGTGAAGCTATCTCCGCAGGGCTTCGCCTAAGCACTACGAAAATATGAGCGAGGGTGTAAACGGTGGAGGGGGCCACCGCACACGGCTAAGCAATTGTCGTGGTTGTGCTAGGCGCCCCCTCCCACATATATATAGGTGGGGGTGGAGGAGGGAGCAGCCAGGAGGGCGCCCCAAGTAGGCCGAATCCTACTTGGGGTCCTCCCCAAGTGGCGCCCCCTTTCCTTATTGGAGTGCGGGAGGAAGGAAGGAGGAGGTGCCCCCCTTTCCTTTCTCTCCTGAGGAGGGAAGAGCAGGAAGGGCCACCCCTCTCCTTTCTTCCCCTAGGGCCGGCCAGCCATGTAGAGGGGCGCACCAGCCCCCTAGTGGGCTGGTCTGTCCCCTCCTATGGCCCATAAGGCCTATACACTTGCCGGGGGTGTCCGGAACCCCTTCCGATGACCCGATGACTAGCCAGTGCACTCTGAAACTATTCCGGTGTCCGAATACCATCGTCATATATATCAATCTTTACCTCTCAACCATTTCGAGACTCCTCGTCATGTCCTTAATCTCACCCGGGACTCCGAACAACATTCGGTCACCAAATCATATAACTCATATAACACCATATCGTCAACGAACGTTAAGGGTGCGGACCCTACGGGTTCGAGAACTATGTAGACATGACGAGACACCTCTCCGGTGAATAACCAATAGCGGAATCTGGATGCCCATATTGGTTCCTACATATTCTACAAAGATCTTTATCGGTCAACCCGTTATGACAATATACGTAATTCCCTTTGTCCATCGGTATGTTACTTGCCCGAGATTTGATCATCTGTACCTCTATACCTAGTTCAATCTCGTTACCGGCAAGTATCTTTACTCGTTCCGTAATACATCATCTCATAACTAACTCATTAGTCATTTGCTTGCAAGGCTTCTTATGATGTGCATTACCGAGAGGGCCCAGAGATACCTCTCCGATACTCGGAGTGACAAATCCTAATCTCGATCTATGCCAACTCAACAAGAACCTTCGGAGATACCTGTAGAGCATCTTTATGATCACCCAGTTATGTTGTGACGTTTGATAGCACACAAGGTATTTCTCCAGTATCCGGGAGTTGCATAATCTCATAGTCGAAGGAATATGTATTTGACATAAAGAAATCAATAGCAATAAACTGAACGATCAATATGCTAAGCTAACGGATGGGTCTTGTCCATCACATCATTCCCTAATGATGTGATCGCGTTATCAAATGACAACACATGTCTATGGTTAGGATACCTTAACCATCTTTGATCAACGAGCTAGTCTAGTAGAGGCTTACTAGGGACACTGTATTTGTTGATGTATTCACACATGTATTTAAGTTTCCGATCAATACAATTCTAGCATGAATAATAAACCTTTATCATGAATAAGGAAATGTAAAATAACAACTTTATTATTGCTTCTAGGGCATATTTCCTTCAAGGGTTTCCTAACCATAGACATGAGTTGTCATTTGATAACGGGATCACATCATTAGGAGATGGGAGAAGTATATTTTTCGTCCCTCAACTCTTTCTAAAGTATAGAAATGGTCCCTCAATTTCAAAACCAGAAAAATGTAGTCCCTTAACTTTTAAAACCAGATAAGTCAGTCCCTCATGTTAGTTGGGGTGGTTTTCTGGTGACATGGAGTGGTTTTTAACTCCGACACGTGCACAGAAGGTGCTCGGTATAATGCTCATTAAGCGGCAGTGTGCTATAGCTGCCACCCAGTGCACCGACACCATGCAAATCCCCACCATGCACCGTGTGCTACAACTGCAGAGTCTGTGACATGTCACACTTCCACATCGTTATCGCGCAGGCGGCATGCCGAGACAAGCTGACGAGATCCTGTTGTCGCCGGCCACATTGGCAATGGCCAGCCCCAACGTGCGCCGGCCGAGGAGCATAAGCAAGCGGCTCCGTCACGCTAGATGCCCAGGCCACAGGACCGGACCATGAAGAGGCGCCATGGAACTTCGGAAGCGGACGTGTAGGGAACTAGAGCTGCGACGATATCGCGCGCCCACCATCCACTATCGTACACAGTCGCCGCCTCGTTCTGTTGATTATTGCTGCCGACCTGTCTTGCATGTGCACTGGCTTCTTGCAGGAGCTTGTGATCACCGTCCCCTGTAAGACGTCACGGTGGTGCCCCTCCAGCCATCCCAAGTACAGCCATGTCAAGCTCAAGCTCAACATGAACTGAAGAACGGTAAGTGCAAGCCTTGCTTTTATGAGGACTCGAGGGTTCGTGCACAAGCTCCAGCAGTGGCGTTGACAAGAGCGAAAGAGCAGCCTCATCATGGAGCCGCCGGCCATCGCGCACCGAGCCGCGCCTCGCCAGCTGCATCTGCCGCCGTATTTGCTCATTGTGCACACTGCCGGGCACCGTTGCCACGCCCTGCCACTACTGCTCGCGTGCGCCACCTCCAATGTGCACTGCCGCTCGATGAGATTACACCGAGCACCTTCCGTGCACGTGTCTAAGTCAAAAACCACTCCGCATCAGTAGAAAACCACCCTAAGCGAGACGAGGGACTAAAGTTATCCGGTTTTAAAAGTTGAGGGACTAAGTTTTGCTGGTTTTAAAGTCAAAGGACCATTTCTATACTTTAGAAAGAATTCAAGGACAAAAAATATACTTTTCCCTTAGGAGAATGGTGTGATAAACGTACCCAGCCGTAAGCTTAGCATTTGATTGTGTCACTAAGTTCATTTTGCCATAGCTTTCGTAGTGCCAAGTATCTATTCCTTAGACCATGAGATCATGCCACTCTCGGATACCGGAGGAATACTTTATGTTCTATCAGAAAAGTGATCTACATGTATTTCTATACGTATTCGATAGACAGTTTTCAGCAAGGTATTCTCTGGAAGTGTTGTAAGATAGTTTTCATAGATAGTTTGGTATCAGGATAATCGGCAACAAGTGACAAGTAACAAAAGTAACAAGGTGCGACAAGGTGGCCCAATCCTTATTTTTGCTAAGGACAAGATGGAAGTACTTCTTATAGTGATTAAATCGTTCTCGGGGACACATGAAAATTTCGTCTAGTTACTTTAATCACGATTCATTGACTCGCGTTCATTGCTTGATTAGTTGTCTTGGGGGTCGATCTGAGCTAAGGACAAGATGGAAGTACTTCTTATAGTGATTAAAATGTTCTCGTGGATACATGGGAATTTCGTCTAGTTACTTTCACCATGATTCATTGACTCGCGTTCATTGCTTTGATTAGTTGTCATGTGGGTGGACCGGAGCTAAGGTGTTTTTCTTACTTGAACAAACAACCTACTTATGATTACCCCCTCTCGCAAGCATCCACAACTATAAGAGAAGAATTAAGATAAATCTAGCTACAACATGGAACATATGGATCCGAAACAGCCTCTTACGGAACAACTCATAAACTGGGGTTTAGGTTTCTGTCACTCCCGCAACCCATCATTTACAAACTAATTCCACAATGCCTTCCTCTAGGCCCAAACATGGTGAAGTGTCATGTAGTCGATGTTCACACGACACCACTAGAGAAAGAACAACATAACACATCATCAAAACACTGAACGAAAACCAACTTCACATGACTACTTATAACAAAACTCCTCCCATGTCCTCAAGAACAAATAGAACT
This sequence comes from Triticum aestivum, assembly GCF_018294505.1. NCBI lineage: Eukaryota > Viridiplantae > Streptophyta > Magnoliopsida > Poales > Poaceae > Triticum > Triticum aestivum. Next base: position 241,265,120 of record NC_057808.1, on the reverse strand, counting down.
ACTCACAAATCATATTCATGTTCGTGATCAGAGGAGAAAACTAAGTAATAAACAATCTGAACATATAATCTTCCACCAAGTAAATTAACTAGCATCAACTACATGATGTAATCATTGCTATTAGCACCCCTAGGTAGCACTCTGAGGTTTGATACAAAGATTGAAATCAAGGTAAGAACTAGGGTTTGGAGATGAGATGGTGCTGGTGAAGATGTTGATGGAGATGAAACCTCCCACGACGAGAGGAGCGTTGGTGATGATGACGGCTTCAATCCCCCCCCCCCCGGAGGGAGGTATCCCCGACAGAATCGCTCCGCCAGAGAGCAAAAGTGCTCCGCCTCTAGTTCCGCCTCGAGACGGTGGCGACTGGTCCCAAAAATATTCTTTTTATTATTCTGGGGTAAATGACTTCATATAGAAGAAGATGGATATCGGTGGACTTTTGTGGGCCCCACAAGCTCAGTCGGCGTGCCATTGGGGGTGGGCACGCCCTTGGGCTTGTGGGCCCATGGAGGGTCTTCTTTCATATCTTTTTCCTCCAGTATTTTTTATATATTCTGAAACATATCTCCATATATTGTCAGATCATTTGGAGCTCCAGAGAATAGCTATCTCCGCTGTAGCTTATTCACGCTCAGAATTCCAACTGCGAGCAATCTCCCTTTTTATATAACTTGCAATCTAAGAGAGAAAGGGATTAGAACTGCATCATAAAGTAAAACATAACTCTAAAACATTACAAATAATAGTAGAAAAACATGATGCAAAATGGACGTATCATAAGGCGCAATGTGCCTTCCGCGTGAAACGAATCATGCACGAGCTGCCAGAAGAGCCCCCTTCTATGCCTGCCTATGAAATCCGTGGATACGACCAACAACACATTGCACAATAACTCATCCTCCATGGTCGAGTACCACACCATCCTTCGTACTCTAGAAAAATGACACGACATTCGAAAATTAGCTCAGTGGTATTTGATCGTACACCTGTCGGTGCGTGGTGTTCGCCATGGACGCCGTCGACTGGGGAGGAGTGTACCTGGCTACGGGCGGGTCCTAGGTGGACGATGTCGTGTTAAAAGGCTAGCAGGCGTGTCGGTGCTGGTGGTGAAGGTCCGGCAATGCATGTGTAGCGATCGGAGAGGTACAACGGCGGCAGAGGAGGACGAGGGTGAGAATGCAAAACAATGGAGAGAAGGGGCAGATTGGAAAAGAATGAAACCGGGAGGGAGGATTTATTAGGTCGGGGGTGTCGGGGGATTGGAAAAGAACGTGGTTGCTTTCTGGACTCATGCAAAGCTCCCCCCGCTTTGCTTTCAATTTACGGGAAAAAGTGCGCCTGGACCGTTCGACAGACTGATACAATCCCGCCTTAGATGACAGAACACATCCGAACAGCACGGCCCGGCTATATGCCGGCGGTTTGAGGCTCGGCGTTGGAGATGCCCTTAGAAAAAGAGGTAAATACAGTAAGAGTCCTAGAACTTGCACGCGACGATCAATTTGACGCATAAATTTATAAAATTGTGATTGTGGTTGTTGAACTTGTACGGGCGTGCAAATACGGTCACATATCTAGTGCATGTGTGGCATGCCAACATGGATAGGGCCCACGGTCAGTGCCAGATGGCGCTCGTCGCGACACGGTTTTTGCAAAAAAAAGAAAATTCACCTTTTTTATTTGCCGAAAAATGCCAACTACTGGTGGGTCCCACATGTCAATACAAAGAGAAAATTCACACGAAATAGTGTGGGCATTGGGTTTTGAGCCCAAAACCGAATGTTGGTAACCTAGCGGGTCTCGCCACTCGACCCAAAGATTTTGATGCTTCATTTGGATAACTTTTTTTAGGGCTTTCATTAGGATAACTAGAGCTTAATGTACTACTCCATTTAAATGGGTTGCGGTCTATCTGGCCCATTTTGCACTTGTTCTTTTTTAGAAATTTGTGGATAATATTTAAATTGTTACCTCGGTGTCTTATAAATATTGTGCATAAAAACAGAATCTTAATTTTTAAAACTGGCCGGTATTATTTTTGAAATATTCAAACATTTTAAATAATATTTACAAATTATAAAACGTTTGTAGAATTATAATACAAATATTTTAAAATTTAAATTTTAAA